>NW_021680813.1:235850-251004 GCF_001412515.2 Diachasma alloeum | reverse complement strand
ATTCATTTACCCCCGCTTCCGATTGATCATTGAAACGCGATCGTCAGAAATTGATATGTGGATGCGGATGAGTATTTTTTTCGTTTTCAAGTAACGGTGTGGAAGTGACCGTTGTCGGAAGTGACGCGATCGTCAGAAATTGATAGGTGGATGCGGATGAGTATTTTTTTCGTTTTCAAGGAATGGTGTGGAAGGACGGTTGTACAGATCGATCATTCGCTCGCTTCACCCTCATTTCATTGAATTTTGACTTCTATGTAGGATTATCTTCTTTGAATTACTCCTTCAATTGTTGCATCCATGACGAAGCATCAAAATGATGTGAAAATGGGTGTGTACGCGACACGGAAGAGGTTCGAGCGGACTGCGCGCGCCGCGCATCCTCCCGCGTTCACCTGGTGGACCATATTTCGGCAACGGATTGATGGATTTTGATTAAAAAAAATTGATCATTATTTATTACACAAAAAGGAACAACTTTTGTTATGAACATTTTCTTCTATTTGCCAATGTTTCCCACACAAAAAAATCATCAAAAAAACCACTTAATTTGTTTATAACTATTAATTGCACGCACTTACATAAAAAATACCACCGGATTCGGATTTCTCATACCCGAAAACATAAGAAAACACCTCAAAACCTTACCGCACTAGAAGTGCACACGGGAAGGGGGTATTGCGTGTGGACTAATAGGTAATCTATGGATTTGATCTTGCAATACGATGCCAAGTATATTGCGTTCGTTCTGCCTTATCTGGAGCTTGGGGGGATGTGAATGTTGGGCCGCCGAATTATTGAATGGCTCTCAAGGACTCGCCCTTTCCTTTTGGAGATCTTGATATTTTGGCTTGCAGAGTAATGCGTCGAGCAATCTAAACGGCCGAAGTTTATTATGGGGTATGTGCAAGGTTCTGGGCGTCACGTTTTCGCGAAAAATCCTTGATGGAAGGCTGAATAGTCAGTAAGTAGTGAGGGGATAAGAATCATTCAACTTCTGAGGGAAATTATTCAATCGAGATAAGGGGTTCAAGAAAATTAGTGAGAAGTAAATGTGTATATTTATCTATTTACTGTTTCGGCGATTAATTGTGGAACAATGTTATAGGAAGTAACGCAGAAAATTGGAATTCTGATCGGTTCATATCCCCAATGATTCTTGAGAGCTTTGTCTGCAGAATGCACGAAAGCAGAAATTTCCTATTCAGGAACACTGGTTGTGCGAAAAATACTTTTCTCACACCTGCACGGAGAGTTCGTGGTTTGCTCTCTGATCAACGAGAGGAAAGTGAGTGCTTTCCGCTTTAGGATAGAAAGTTGCTCCCTTGCGAACAAATTTCCACCCTTGAGCGAAATGTATTCACTTTGCTTCCGCTCATCAGAAAGTAAAATACAAACTTTTCTTTGCATGCGAGTTAAAAAATAGCATCTGCACCTGGGGCGTGGGAAACATGACTTTCTGCTCTTGGTGCACAATATACTCTTCGGAAATTGACCAACCAAAAAACAGAAAAACTGAAAAATTGAAAACGTCGAAATTTGAAAATTGAAACCCTCGACGAAAAGTTATCCTTGAGTAGTCTCAATAAAAGTAAATAAAACCTCAAAATTTTAATTGGACGAATTTCAGAGGAACTGAAATTTCATTTGTATTAGACTAAACAGCAGAAAAAAGTCGGAGGGACACTAGCATTTTCGTGAATCAATGTGTTCCCCTGATTTTTTTCTGCCGTTTCGTTTATTACAAAAGAAATGTTAGTTTTTCTAAAATTCCTCCAATTGAAATTTAGAGTTTTCATCTTGATCTTTTTAGACTACTCAAGGATAAGTTTTTCGTGGGGGCTTTGAATCTTCAATTTTTCAATTGTTCTATTTTTTTGGTTTTTCAGTTTTTAAGTAAGTCAATTCACAACTGTTTCAGCGGGAATTTTCCATTTTCAATTTTCTAGTTTTCATTTTTTTTACACATCCGTATATAATTCAATCCTTCAATTACGCTCAATAATCACCTTTAGAGCAATCAAAGGATTGAATTATGCAGGAAAGGGTAAAAAAAACTGAAAAATTGGAAATTAAAAATTTCCGACAGGAAAGTTTTCCATTGACTTATTTAAAAACTGAAAAATAATAAAACCGAAAGCAGAAACAATTAAAATTAAAAACCCCCGATGAAAAATGTAATGTTGGGACACCAATATTTTCGTAACTGTATGTACCCCCCGATTTTTGTCTGCTGTTTCTTCTGTGACACAAAAGAAATTTCAGTTTCTCTAAAATTTGTCTAATAAAAATTTTGAGTTTTTATTTTCTTCTTTTTAAACTACTCAAGGATAACTTTTTCGTCGGGGTTTTTTAATTTTCAATATTTTTTTCCATAATAATTCCTTTTTTCTCGAATTTTTGTAGTTCCAATTCTCTCCTTTTATGTCTGAGTTCAGCAATATTTATAATGGTGTGCATCCAATTGCTCCATTTTTCTCCACATTTTTTCCATCTCCTTCGAGCAATAAAATAAAGAACAATGGGGATCAAGACATCTCTCCATTCATCTCAGAAGTAAGACTCATATTTTCCTTAAGAGAAGAGCTCATCCATTTCAAGTGGGTCCAAGTTCTCTATTGAAAACTCAGAGGCTTATATATTCTCCCTCGTCCAGTATCTCAGTCATATTAATTACAAAGTCCTGTGCGCAGGTCTATTCCTTCACAGTGTACTCATTGTAGACCGTCGCGCAGAGACCCTCCGCTATAGGGCATCAACCGGATATTTACAGTCTGCTGTTTCTGCTAGAAATCCACCCGTTCCCTTCGCATGCTCTTCCGAGTATCTATTTTAATATCCTGTCATTCCCTCACTGCTAACAAGCACATTAGAATCACCTGTAGGTTACCTGCCTCTGTCTATACATTTCATAGTAACGCCAGGTATTGAATGGAGGAAAAATAATAGTATCCACTGCTCTGACAATTAAAGGAGTGGAGGTTTTCGATATTTTCATTCGGAGAAAAAACGATGCATCGGTCGCTTCTCATCTGTCGGCTATCCAACATTGGGATTTGACAGGGTAATTCCTATGTACTACATATGCACGATGTATTTCAGCAACAAGAGATGCAAAGCGAGTGTTTTGCCTTTGTCATTCATGCAATATCTCTTTTCGTATGCGAGACCAGACTTCACATTCGCGTCGAATCCTTGTACTTAACGTTGCCGGACTACCAGAAAATACGCTGGTGAAAAACATTTCGAGAGAATAGAGTTCGGGGAGATGTCTGTACCCTCATGCTGGATACAAGCACATTGATCGGTGAGTGCACTGATATAACGGATTAGTTATTGTTAAAGAATGGATTTTGGTTGGAAGTTAGGGTCTATTCGGTCTCACCAAATGTTCATTCGTTAATAGTTAACGAATGTATATTTGAGGAGCCTTGTTTGACTTGACTTTCGCCATTCAAGTGAACCATTCGTTAACTATTAACGAATATTCATTTGGTCATATTCAACTCTACCATTCGTTAATAGTTAACGAATCTCGTTTAGAATAAATGAATCATTCTATCAGTGTATTCTACAACGAATTTAGAATATTTTATTGCCTCTTATCGATTTGAACTGGAAGAACATGGAAATATTCAGAAAGTTCTTGAAATCTTTTCAGTATTCAAATTATGCTGGGGTATGAAAAATATTTTTTTTTTTGAGATTTAGTTGATCTACTGGGTCAGTTGCACGGGAATAGAAATAGGATTGGTTTCAATTTTTTTTCTTTATAGTGGTTCCATAAAACAAGAGAAGTAAAACTTTGAGGGGTCTTAGAGGAAATTCGTCAAAAATTTGTCTGAAACTTCAAGTTGAGATATGTAATTATGAAGATATTATGAAATCTCGCAGTCAATTCTTCAAAAAAAAAATTGTATCTTCATTTATAGAGTTTGAAAATTGGAATATCCTAAGGGCGATTGGGACATAATAGAATATTTGTGCTCAACTTCAGCAGTTGATATCTTCGGTTATAAACAGAAATACTTGAATTGTTATTTGATGACTAGTGTTCCGTCGTCCCCAAAATCTGCCTTTCCGCCTATGCCGTGACGAAAAATAACGTTCTCACCACGGGAGGTAAAATACAGGACCCTATTATACTATTATACTATTTTCACACACCTGCACGGAAAGTTCGTACTTTGCTCCCTGATGAGCGGGAGGAAAGTGAGTACTCCCCGCCCTCGGGTGGAAAGTACTCACTTTCCTCCCGCTCATCAGGCAGCAAAATACAAACTTTCCTTTGCAGGCATGTTAAAATAGTATATTTCTAATCTAGGGAGGGAAAATAAAGGATCCTCAGCCGCCAGTGCAATTACCAGCCGAGTCGAAGGCGAGGTTGGTAAGCACTTCCCGTGGTTAGAACGCGATTTTCCGTCTCGGCGTAGGCGCAAAGTCAGAGTTCCCGCGAAGCGGGAGGGAAATGTAACTTTGGACCCGCCGGGACGGAAACATGATTTTCTGCTCTTGATGCACAATATACTAAAAGTTGCGGAAATGGCTTAAAACCGCTGTTTGAAATCCGACGAGATTCGCGGGCCACTCAGCCCAGTACAACTCAGGGTGACAATGGCTCGGTGGCAGCACCTGACGGGCCCATCGCTGTTACCGACCGACTCCACGCAACGATGTTTTTCTCACCTCATGATCACTTGCGTATTGATCCTGCTACGGTTCATCACGTTTTTATTTTACCGCTTGGTTTCATAACCTTTTGTCTGCTCAATTGTTTTATATCATTTATAGTTCGGCTCAATATTAATTATCAGTGCGCAACTCAATTATTAATTGCATTCTTTTATGAATTACTGACTATTGTGACAAACATTCAAAGATTATATTGTGTTTTTTTCGGAAACCACGTGCAGTGATTTATTTAGACCCGCTCGCCCTCTTCCCGAAAATCCGTATTAATCTCGCCCATCCCTCAATTTTTCCACCAATTCCAAGCCAATCATCAAACAACCGCACTTTTCTAATTTCAATAAAACAATAACCTCTACACCAATTAGATAAAAAAAAATACTGGAGAAAAGATGGAATTGAGGCCTATCGTTTGATGATGAGTTTTCAAAATTAATTTCCTTCAATATTTCTAGCAAAAATCAATAAAAATGCTATTCAACACCCGGAAAAGCATCATAGTGGAGCAATCTGAAGTTGCACTTCGACGTGGAATTCAAATTTTCAAACTTTGAGAATTATTTATTGAAAAAGAGTTATCCACAGGAAAACCAAACTCCATGTAAAGGCTCACCCCCTCACCTTTCGCGAAACGGATTATCGAGGTACGCTAATCTGAATAAATTGATTTGGCGCAGAATTGGTGAGCAGTTGACTCCCCCAAGGTCAGGTACTGACTTTTTATGAGTGCAACATGAGAATCAATCTCATAAAATCAATGAAGTTATTATGTTTCCGTCCCCAACCGGGTATTTAACTTTCTGCAAGTTACTTACATTACGAGATCTCCAACGTGAAGACAGACGGATGAATTCCGACGGTGGATTCATCGTCGAGAATGAACTGATGTACCTCGGCGAAGATGATGAGACCTGTTCGCTCACTCTCACTCTTCTGTCCTTTCCCCATCATCAAGTCCCTCACCAAGTCCCCTGCCAAGTCCTCGACCAAATCCTCCGCCAAATCCTTCAAATCCTAATGAAGTATTCATCGTTGAGTCGGAGCAAAAAAAATTTCAACTTCTTAATATTTTTTCTCATTGTTATATTTACGAAAATTAGTAATTTCCCACTAAGGGAGAGAAAATAAAGGAGTCGTGCCCACGTGCAGAATTACCACCCGAGCCGAAGGCGAGGGTGGTAGGCACGTGGGTAAGGGTCCTTTATTTTACCTCCTGTGGTGAGAATGTTATTTTTCGTCACGGCGTAGGCGAAAGGCAGATTTTCAGAAAATGTGTCATTTCCGTCCCCCTGGGCGAAAAAATGTATTCTCAGTAGTAGTACCCCGAGAGCTTCAAAATTATCGAGTATTTCCCGATAGCTTCGTTGCAAACAAATGAGGGTGTCAAATTTTGCAGGTTAAAAAATCTCGAATGCTTGCCCGAGGGATTTTTCTGCAGAACTTAGCACGCTGGTTTGGGGGCAAAACTGTGCTCTGAAGTTGGCCACTTCTTAGGGTATTTTGTCGTTTACGTATATATAGAGAGAATACTCAGACAAATATTTTGTGATGTAAGAGGAGCTCATGATGAATGATGAATAGGTGAATTAAAATCATCACCAAGGGTTGAAATTTAGGAGGTGAACTACCCTCGCGGAAAATTATTTTTCCAATTAAAAAAAAAATATTGCTCGGAATTTCATGAAACCAATTCCAATTCAAAAAGACAGAATACCTTTTTTGGCATTTTTCTACAGATTGCAATTTAACAGCGAAAAAAATTGATTTCTTGAAATTTTTCAATTTTGAAATTTTTCGTTGTGTAACACAAAGCACGTGACAACTGATGAGATTTACAATGGAATTCATCCCCTGGGGTGTTGAATGTGGAAGCCAACTTACTCTCCTAGAAAATCATTTTTCAAATGGAAAAAATATATAATCTAAAATTTTATAAAATCACTATTTGCAACAGAATGAGAAAAATACGAAGTACCTTCTTCGTTAATTTTTTTGTTTCTGGAATCTGAATAGGGAGGTAAAAGAAAAATCCATCGTATGCATTTTCGAGAACGAAATACGTATTCTTGAGCCGTCTGATGAAGCAGTGCGAAGGGGTAGTACTGGGAATGGATAAATTAGCCAGTGGTAATGGAAAAGTCGAAAATTGTGTAGAGTATAAGAAATTAAAAATAAAATACAATTGAGGTGATCTTACTACATCGATGTTTATGTTTATATGCAGGACCGCAAAGGGATCGTATGCAGCAGAATAAAAATATCGATTCGAATATCACTCCTATTGTTTGAAAATAATATCATGGAGATAAATGTGTATTTTTGGCTTTCATGTTTCGTGCAATTCACGATCAGTCTACCAAAATCTGTCGAGAAAAACTGTCTAGCAGTGAGTGTTGTGTTTCGTGACCGTTTTATGATGAAAATTAATCCAATCAACGTCATCAGACTTCTCATGGCAACATTTGAAGTTTTAAATCTTGCTGAAACGCTCGTGAACGATGCGGAACGCGAATTAGTGGATACTTTCCAAACGATATTACTCCGTTCCATCAAGGAATACAATAGTGTTGAAATGATTGAAGACATATCCCTGGATTTTCAAGAGCCTTATAAAGATGTAGAAATAATAGCGGTTGAAGATGAAGAATTTCACCCACATAATCAGAGTTCGGGAAAATCGTAATTTGAAATTACCATTACTCTACTACTCAGTCACTCAAGTATTTGAATATGAAATTTTTCTATCAATTGAAAAATGAATAACTCAACGCACTTATTACAGATTACATAAGTAATCAATAACTGAATCGCTGTGAATACCCATTACGTTGTCATTGAGTAATCATCATTAAAAATTTCAAATTATTTCAGTAATTGTTAATGAAAATATAAAATTGACCATTATTCTTTCGATCCGTATTTGATATTCAGCCATTTCACATTACTTGCTTGGCAGCTCAAATGAAATATGACCTTTTCACTTCTTTGGATAATGGGTAATTAAGTTTTAATAATACATCTTTACTTGAGAAATGAATAATGATTATCAGACAATATTCTGTTACTGATTCAATCATCAACTCAAATCCGAAGTTATCCAATTCATTCGTTAATCAGTGCTACTGATTATTCTTCAATTGTTTATTGTTCAACGATTGATTAAAATGTTGAATTATTCCATTTCTCGAGTAATCATCAATGAAACTTATCAATTATGTAAGTACATAAGTAATGATAAATTATAAATGTTGATTTTCAAGTTACTAGATTCCTGAAAATCGAAATCGAAAATTTGTGGAGGGGAGATTTTGCAATGCGGTGGAGAGGGGGGCATTGAGAATTCACAACCAAAGAAGTTAAATGGGTGAGTTTTTCAAAGATATATCCGAAACTAAAGGAGATAGCGAATTTTTATTGAAAATCTGGGGGAAGGGGAAGGAGTTGTGCTTTCAGAATCCAAGACCAAGAAAATTGAGTGAGATTTTTAAAGATATCTCCGAAACGAAGGAAGATAACAATTTTTTACTGAAATTTTCGGTGATGACAGGGGGGAGGGGGTGAATTGAGAAATCACAAACAAAATAATTGAGTCGGTGAGTGAGGGATATTCGGTAAGGATGGACGGGTTTTGTAGGGTATAATACTCGGAATTATTATATATCGTATTAGAATTTATTCAGAGCAAACGAAACTTCGGTTTACACTATGAGAGCTGGAACGAGAGTATGCTCCTGCGATAACGATAGTAATCCTCCGATCGAGTATGTCCGAATTATTACGAATTGTCGCGAGGTGACTCAATAAGGTATTCGGCTGCTAAGGCGAGCTCGAATACAATAGATTGAAATAATGCGAAATAAATATAAGTAGCTTCGCTACAGTGAGCTTTTCTAAAATATCTTCAAAACTAAGAGAGATAACGAATTTTTACTGAAAATTTGGGGGAAGGGGGAGGGATTGAACTTTGAGAATCCAGAACCAAAGCAATTGAGTAAGTGAGTTCTTCAAAAATATCTCCGAAAATAAAGGAGATAGTGAACTTTACTAAAAAAATAGGGGGGCGGGGAGAAAGTTTTATTGAATTCTCGATGTATAACCGATTTTCGAAAAAAAAGATACCCTTCCGTATGGTAATTTTCGCCGAAGGAACCAAAAATTGTCTATACATTTGTCAAAATGTATATAGACAAAGACAAAAAATATCCATGTGAATGATAAAAATTATAGTTATCCTGGTAATTATTATAAAATTCATAGAATAATTTTTATTCCCCCAATTCTATTAAATTATACCCATTGTGCGCATAAAAAACTACAGTAGACTCTCGTTATAGTCGCATTCGTTATAGTCGCATTTCCCCTCATATCGATTTTTTCGAGCTCGAGCGCTTCCCCCACTCCGTACCACCTCCGAGGTGTGGATTTAAATGCCCCTGTGTTTTCTCGGAATGGGCTTTGTTTTGCATTTCTAAGAAATTCGGGAAATAAAATTTAGGAAAAATGAATTTGCGAGAGAGAAATTCAGTTCACTCTTGACTGTCACGAAGAGAGGGTCTTTGCAGTGGTGCATAATCCTGCTTTTTATTTGAATGAAGTGAATAAATTTTGGAGTGTATTGAACAATGCGATGTTATAATATTTCTATTCATTTCATTAATTTACTAAAACAGTTCAACGCAATTCATTTTGTTAATTTCATGAAAGTGTTTAATGAAAATAATTTTTATATTTAATAAAAATGTTCAAATTGAAGAGAAAAATAATTGAAGTAAAATTTATTTTCTTATCGCTCCCGATTCCCGGAATTTAGGCTTACCGTGAGCGCCTGGTGGGGGAAGAGAAATACAGTCCCATTCTCAGAATCGGCTGCCCCTACAGCCCCGTGAGTGCGACTATAACGAGAGTCTACTGTAACCAGATGCGCGCGACACTTTTTACCCTTCCAAACAATAAATTCTACCAGTAGAATGTCTCGTGGTAAAAACACTTTGAGCTGTCGGTAACACTCGAGTGTTTTGGAGTATTAACCTCTGCGTGGAAGAAATCTGTAGGTAAGGTTAGTATTTTTTACCATTCTGGAACAGTAATTTTTATCCAGATATTTGTAGGGGAGGGTGGGGCAAAACGGCCCCCCTTCAATTGTCAATAACTTGTGAATGACATTGTGAAAATTCCCAGTTTCAACTTCATTTTGAAGATAGTTTTTCATTCTTTAAAACGAGCTCTAACTCACCCCAATCGGATTATTGAATCGGAAAATATTGACGATTGAAGGGGGGCCGTTTTGCCCCATCCTCCCCTAAAAACTACCAAGATATGTAATAATTCTTATCCGCGCGTACTGGCAACTTTTTCTCAGATAAAAACAAATATTATCCGGAAATGTTCATTAAAAGGTATCCACACCAAGGATATTTATTGCTTCAAAAATACACTGCTACAGAATTACCCTTCCATCCGGGTAATTTTTACCTGGATTTCACGATAATGTTTACCAAAAATTTCTCTCCGTGTAGTGAGCTCTCTGGCTAGAATTGGTATTATTGGAACTGAGGACTGCAGATGTGGTTGTCCTGAGAAAGACTTAAATCACTTATTATATCGGCACTTGCCTTTATATATATTCTAAAGGATATGGTTGTTATGGAATGGAATCACTTATTATGGCAATGTCCACTGAATGATGATGAACATTTAGAATTAGTTCGCAAACTCGAAGTGGAGCAAATGTTTCCACCATTTGATATTAAAATCTTCCTCAGCGTACTCAATATTTAAGTAATTATGGCTATCGACTTATTCCTGAAGAGAATTAATGCTAAAGTATAATATACTCGTGTTAAACATATGAATTCTATATCATGTCATGTATCACTTTGTACTATAATAATAAAATGCTTAAATAAAAAAAAATTAAATCAATAAACGTTATTCACGGCTAACGACTGGCGAGTCAGGCCGGGTCTTGGTGGCCAAGAATGGCCCAGCGTTATTATTCCGAGCAGCCTTGGACCGGCCTTGGATGCCTGTCTTAGTCCATGACTAGCGAAGGTTGGACCGGCGTTGGACCAAGCTTGGGCCACTTGTTAATTCCTACCTGGGGACACACGGAGTCTCTCTCCTAGAGGCACTCGATAGCAGTCTCTCGACAGTCTTGCACCATCTCTCTCAGAGAGTCTCCCCAAGGGATTGCAGACCCTAAAAGACTCAATTTTTTTATCCCGGACGTCTTGTAAACCAGGATTATTTGAAATTGACCAGATTGATTGTAGGATTAACAATGATTAGTCGTCATCTTTGGGGAGACTTAACATCATGTTTTTCATTTCTATGTCAATATTTATTTGACGAAACATTCACTATCTTCCGGAAATAAAAAACGTGACACGAAGACATCCATTGAAAAGTTGCGAAGAGACAACGCATGAACTATCGATTTTCACATAAAAACCAACATGTGCCCACAATCCTTCTCAATTTCCCATTGTAATCGACGGGGCACGTTCAGCGTGACGCATAAAAGTCAATACAAGTTTCACGTATGCATACAAAATTTTAGTTATTTACAAGATCAATGAACCCATAACTATCAACTTTTTCAACTAATGAAACTCATTTAAAGAAAAAATAGGAAACAGAAAAAAGTTTACAACGAAATAAAACCAATTTCAGGCACAAAAAAGGGAAAGGAGATATTAAACTTTGAAAACCGTGCATTATTTTAGTATTTCCGAGACACGCTCAGTGATCGTCGAAGTGTGTAGCCTATGTCAGTCGAACTAAGCCACCGGCCGCTACTCGGAAACAACAGCGCACCAAAGGACTGACTCCGTCATATCGCGAGACTGGTTAACTTTCAGTTTACGTTGCGCGGTACAACTGGCCAGGTGCATATTCCGCCGTATCACCGGACGTTTCAATTCGTTTATCGGATTATACTCACACAATTATCAAAATATTAAAGTAGTACATCAGTGATAATTACTCTTTCCTTAATCTCAATTTGTCGTTTTGGATTATAAAAAAAATTGTACATTTTGGTGAGTCAATTCTCATTTCTATGCTATTCATGGTTCATTTTTCCGAGACTGTCAAATTTAAGTAACAGGAAGTAGTCTTGATTACTTCCCGGTATTCATAAACGCCCATCAAATTCAACTGATACCGTACAAATCCCACTGACATGTAATTAACACCCGCACACTCTTTTCATCACAAAACTTCACCAACTTCTGCTAAAGCCGCATACATGGTACTATAATAACAGATAATTTCATATTTCCACTGCTCAATGTATACATTAACTCACTTGAATTACCCACTCATTTATATGAAAGAATTTTTTTAATCAATTCCTATGAGTTAATTGCAAATGGGTGAGAGCTGGTATAAATACGAAAATTTTCATTTTCTTTGATAATTCAATATGATAAACAAAAATGCCTTCCAATGAATAACAGTTGTGATTAAAGATTCATGGCATGCGATTGAATTTATAAGATTTTGTCCTAATTAGAAGAAAAAATTTAATTACAATGCGTTCACCAACCAACAACTCTTATACACCTATTATTTTCTCCAATTACGTAGACAAAATGAAGAGCGAACGAAATACTACGGATGCTTTGTACTAAGAACCTCTTAGCTAATTAAAGTAAGCATTGAAATTAAATTTTTTTCGAAAAATGTAATGGACATTTTTTGAAGACACGTTGTACTATAGCCAAGCGGAGTTTTGGGCTTCTGGCATCGTCACGCAAAGGTTGTTTGCTGGTTCGTAGGGGGATGAGAGGGACCTCACAATACAAGAACGTGAATGTACCCCGTATGGCTTGACTATCATTGGGGGAAACACGCATGGCAGGTGTGGGAAGCAAAATTGTGATTCTTTCGTGATCGAAAAATTCCTCGCCGCATGTGAATTAAAATTTTAAAAACCCGAATATCCAGAAGGTCCAATAAATCATCTAGTGTAAGCTAAATGTGGAAGTTTCAGCATCTATGTCAATGGATGACAAATAAATAAAATCTTCCGCTGAATTAACAAATTGTCAAATCGTTAATTCGATGATTATCTCATTTCCGGACCGTGCAGCCACTGACCACGACCAAAATTAGAATTTCTTCAACTGGCATAAACCGAAGGAATGAACAGTGAGGATGGATAGAATATCGCATAACGAAATAACTGATTTTCACGGATTTGAAGTGTTCTGGTCAGATAAGAACAACTTTGCAAATGATTTTTTTTCTCTCAGTGATGATGTCGAAAATGTCGATAATATATGAAATAGTGTCACTTTCATTAGCAATTAGGTTGATTTTTTGGTTTGTGCAATAATTCATTAATAATTCCTCTTACGTTAGTCAATCCGTATTCTTTAGTCTTGAAGCGGGTGATTTAAGGAAAAAAATTTCACCATCTCCTTGTGATCTTTGCGATATTTGATTCTTGGGAAATTCGACCATTCTCTTGGGACCCTCGTGACGTAATAATTCTCTCCTCCTACAATCATGTGCGTATTACTCCATCAGGGGTCTACTGTAATTGATTAAGGAAAGTTCCGAAAATTCTCGGAATTTTCACGATTGAACGCGAGACATTTCCGAAATAGTCTACAATCGGATCGTGTCACCAATTCTTCATTAATATGGATGTCAAATCGGATTTCTCCCGATTTTTTCACCCGAGGCGCATTCCTCATAGGAATCTTCGGAAAAATCTTGCGATCGCAAGTCTACTTCTGACGATTTGTTCCGTGTATCTGTGTAAGCACTCATGGTCACGATTTGAAATTTTCCACCGTTTTCAATGTTGAATAATCGAGTACAAGTTCGGTACACTCTTCCTATCTCATTCTGAGTAATTTATGCTCATCATGTTTATTGATAACGTATCGTAATTACCAAAATTGATGTTTTTATTTTGAAATAATTCAGTCCACGATTTTCTCATCACACTGTTTGTAAAATGGTGTTTGATGGACACTTCGTGTCCATCAAATTCTATTTACAGACAGTGTGACAAAAAATTAGCTTCGTCACTCGGTCGGAAAAACTTTTCAGACTCGTGTGATTGCAATCCTCGGCTTCGCTTTGTTCTGCAACCCTCATACTCGTCCGAAAAGTTTTTCCAACCTTGTGACGAAAATTGCTATTTTTTGTTGGGGGCTTTTTAATATTTAATGTATCAACAGAAAACCATGGCATACATAAAAGTGATTGACTTCTTCTCGATGTATTAGAATTGTACATCGCCCCGTCCCAATTTTTGCGAAAAATTGGATTCGGTGTCTCCCTCATTTTCAGAGATATTCTTGAAAAACTCACCGACGAGCTAAATCGACTATGGGAGGGGAGGGGGCATCGAACAATCAAGTCGAGAAATCAGCTTGAAACAGACCGATGTTCCGGTTTGCATCTGTCCGAGGCCGAGTTAATTCATACCGTCAATTTGACATGAAATAAGTCGATTCCCGGTATAATTCAGTCCGACTTGATTTAAACCGATTTTTCTTGATTTTTCTTTATTCAGACCGTCCTAAAACGAATTATTGATTCTTTAATTATTAATAAAATAGACAGTAGTGCTGTGACGTTTTGAGTTAGATCATCTTCTGCATTAATCCATTCGACGATCTAACTTTAGTGAAATAAGTCCTTAAGCTTTTTCTGTATATTCCTGAGTATTTAAGGGCCGTTTCAATACCCTTATGTCCGACTAACTATTTCGGCCTCGCTTACGGGGGATCCACTCACTTCCGAGAATAGTGGGATATTAGGAAGGATTGTTGAAGTATCAAAACACTGGGTATAACTGGTATGAGCTATAGATATATTGACTAATGAACTATTTACTAAAATACACTGCAGTGTTTAGAATTGGGGTTCGCTTTATTAAAATATTGAGGAGCTAGAATGTCCGTCCAGCTTCACCCCCGATCGTACCCTGGTCTCCAAGGAGTCACGAGAGACTCTTTACCCTGCAATTTTGAGCTCAAAGATTGTGTTTACATATATATTACATATTACATATATATTACACTTTTTTTTTTTACCAAATTCGCGAAATTTCAAAAAGATAAAATTGAAAATAAAATAGATCCAGGAGGATGCCCAACTTGAATGACGGCTCAAAATACTTGTTTTAATTATACGAATTACTGAAAAAAAGGAAGAAATCAAAAGTGTCGCAGTTTGCAAAATTCAACTTTTTCAACTTTTTTTTCGAAAATTCGTTATTATGAGCATTTAGGAATTGAAAAAAAATGACTGGAAATACTCATATTTCCTCCCTTAGCGCACAATCTACTATTCTCCCGAGTCGAATAATTGGACCTGACAAATTCTACTTAGGTCTCTCCGTTCAGAACTGGATAGGTCTTGGGAAGCCTCTTCCCAAGTGCTTCCGAGACCTTTCTACCTCTGGTTATGTCCCATTTCAGCACTTGTTAGGTGTAAGCAG
>NW_021680813.1:140661-235825 GCF_001412515.2 Diachasma alloeum | reverse complement strand
AGTTCTGAATAGCCCGTCGCTCAAATAGTTGGAATCAACGCTCACCCAGCTAAAAAATTCAATTTTGGCGAAAGTCGACTTTCCCCCTGGCAAAACCGAAAATTTAACCCTTTGGCTCCGGGTGAAAAACAATTTTTTTTAGTTTTCACTTTTCCCACATACTTTTGAGAGTTCTGAATAGCCCCTCGTTTAAATATTTGAAATCAACACTCGCCCGACTAAAAAATTCGATTTTGGCGAAAGTCGACTTTCCCTCTGGAAAAACAGACAATCTGACTCTTTGGCTCGGGGTGAAAAAAAAATTTTTATTTCGACTTTTGTCGCGCCTTCGGGGGTTTCATTGGCATCAGAATTGTTAGAAAATACAGAATCAACTTTCACTTGGCGAAAAAATTCAATTTTGGCGAAAATCGACTTTCACCCTTGACCCACGTGAAAATGAAAAATTTTTTTTCCCCATTTCTGTCACCTCCGAGGGTTTCATTGGCATCAGGGGGTCAATAAATACAGAATCAACGTTCACTATTTTTTATTTAAACACCGCCTGCAAACGGGGAGATGAGGGTGGCTAAAATATATTCTGCAACCCTGTCTCCTCGTTGGCTACAAATTTCAACCCTCCGCATACATGCCTTCCCCTTCACCCGCTCGTAAAATCACGCGTTCTCGGTAGCATCGAGGAGGACTTCTCAGGACCGAAAAGAACTGAGGATTCGAATGGTCTCTGGAAAAGTACGTCGCAGAACTGATTAGGACTTACCAGGTCCATCTAGTTCTGGAGAGATCTTGAAAGACCTGTGTACGTCCAATCAGAACCAAATCCTCGACTCGGGCTTGGCGCAGTTTTTTACCAAAATATACATAAACCTGAATTAAGAATGATATATACTTGATTCAAGTATATTCTTCTTGATTTGAGTATCTAGTATACTCGATTCAAGTATATTTTTCTTGATTCGAGCATATAATATACTTGATTCAATAAAGTAAGTAATATACTCGATTCAAGAATATTTTGTGCTCGAATCGCGGATGGGTATTTCAGTGCAAGGATGATTATTTCGTATCAGCTCGGGTTATACCAAACGCTCTCAAGTCTCTCATTTTATCAGTTCACTGCGGAAATATTTGACACCTCTCACATAGGAATAATTTTTCCAGTAAGTCCACAATTCCCCAGTATCAATCATCCTTCAATCAACCTTTCACTTCTCCTGAAAAATGAGACTATTAAGAAAAATAATTTGCTGACTGCATTACCTGTTTACTGTGTGCAAAGGAATTCAAATACTCAACTCTCACAAAGCGGTGAATCTAGACCGTCACCTAAAAAAGAACCTAGCCAAGAGGATTTCAAAGTGAGATACTTTCTTGAACGAGGAAGACACATCTTTGAAAGTACCTGAAAATATAATGACAAAAACGTACTACACGTGCAGTAGTCGCACTGGTCTTGTTCAATGCCCTATTTAAGAAATAAAATTACATATAACGCTTCACAGAAAGTAATGATTGCGCAAGCGATTGCGCGGGTGAACCTCTTTGTTTCCCACAATAATGCCATATGCACTTTTTGACGCGATACAATTTCAACCAGAATAAGTCTAGTTCAGCCGTTTCGCCGACTGACGTCCAGCTGGCTTTCACTAAAATCTAACCGAGGTAAATACTATAATTATAAGTGACACAGCGCACTCTTGACATTGGGGTTCGTGAAGAAAGCGTTTCGCATTTTAAAAAAATGATATTCTTCCTTGTTAAGGAAAATTCTCAAAGAAAAAAGTCAGCCCGCTCATCTTTGAAAAGATTGAGGGTTTTGAGCAATAATCATGATGAAATTGAAATAGATGACATGGAATTGTCCCAACATCTCACTCATATTTCCTCTTGACTGGAATAGCTATATTCAAATTGAATAAAAGAAATAATCTGTTGTGAGAAAAGTGTTCCCTCAACTGATAGGAATTTTTTCTGGAAGTAAGAAAATTTTCCAATAATTAAAATCAGGCCCGGTGGCTTGGCGCAGTTGCTAAGTTCGTTGCCTCACATGCGAAAGGTTCCAAGTTCAAATCCCGGCCGGGTAGAATGGTGCGATCTAACCATTTAAAGTCTTGATCATCATCGCAGTATACCCGCCTTCGACGCCTTCTATCTAAATCAATGAAAATATACATACCCGTTTATACAAAGTTTTCGAGATATTACTGTTTTTCTGTTTTTTCATGAAAAACTTTGTAAACACTCGTTCATTAAGAAAATCAAACAAAAAAATATCAAATTTGAGTCGAGGAAATTGAGTAGAAAATATCTCAATGGAATCGGTTATATAGAAAAATCTAATTCTAATGAATGAAGGAAAGGCAATTGGTCAGGAAGTTATTGGTTCGACCCGTAATGGGTCACACCCACTCCAACTTACCCGCAATGGGAGCGTGCAAAGCGAGCGACTAACAACCCAGTCGACTTTTCTGTAATAGAAATCATTGTACAGTTTCCCGTTACCAAAATATTAACGGACCGTGACTTCTCAGAGTGCAAATTAGATTATGCGAGAATGTTCAATATACAATGATACAATAATTGCGTGTTTAGATTTTAACGGTAAAAATTAACTTCGCGGTAGTGTTCAACGTGCATTAAATAATTCAGAAATTTCAGGATTGAAGACGTAACGATGTCAAATCGAACATTATTTTAAATAACAGGAAACTGCTGATGTTTCGTCAAGGTATAATTTGCCGGTAATTTGACGGATAATGATAATATATTTTTTATTTTTCTCAATACAATGAAAGGAACTAAAAGTTAATAAAGTGGAAAAAATTATTGCAAAATAGTAAAAAAGCAAAACGTAAACAGAAAAAAATTGTGCATTAAAGTACTCGGCAAAGTACATAATTACGTTGAAATTGATGTTCGATCACAATTCTACGTTGATTCGCTTCAGTGCAGAGAGGTAGGAGTGCACAAACTAAAGAGACACCAACTCTGAGCGACTGATTGATTATTTCCGGTGATCCTATGTTCATACATTTAATCGATGGTTCGTTTTTCTTAGTATCTTCAATAAAAAAAATTTCATTCATGTTTTGAAATAAAGTTTTGCAAGTAATAATACTAACGTTAATCTGCAAAATTATTGATTTACTATTTCACATACCTTACCGACACAAAACGAATTCCAAGGGTTTTTTACACTTTTCTTTACTTTATCAAAACTTTATTCAAGATGTATTCATCAGATTTGTAAGCGAATGACATGAAATCTCACTTCTACAAAAGAAATTCTGACTACCGAGTAATATATTCAAATAGTTGATTCTCATATGAGAAGATATGTAAAGCTTGCTTGAAGACCGATTTATTCTTAGGTTTCCCGAATGTACCTCTAACCATTAGAGTAAAATTCATTATACCATTTGATCTCGGCATATTTTATTACGGCACGTTTCATCACAGGAACAGTTGATT
This sequence comes from Diachasma alloeum, assembly GCF_001412515.2. Classification (NCBI taxonomy): domain Eukaryota; kingdom Metazoa; phylum Arthropoda; class Insecta; order Hymenoptera; family Braconidae; genus Diachasma; species Diachasma alloeum. The sequence goes on along the minus strand of NW_021680813.1, from coordinate 232,354 downwards.
ACGGGCAGAATTCATTATAGTACTTCATTGCAATTCATTCAATACAATTTAAGAACAAATTTTAAAAAACGGAGCTTCTGCATAACAATTCAATAACAATACACTTAATTACAAAATCCCTTCTGGNATTACGGCACGTTTCATCACAGGAACAGTTGATTACGGGCAGAATTCATTATAGTACTTCATTGCAATTCATTCAATACAATTTAAGAACAAATTTTAAAAAACGGAGCTTCTGCATAACAATTCAATAACAATACACTTAATTACAAAATCCCTTCTGGATGGATAATTCCACTTTTCCCAGCACAATCAATTCCAAAATAAATAACAACAATCACTTTAAAGGAATTCATCACAATTCCTTTAAATACCGATTACCACAGGTTTTCCTATATAATTACATAGGCATACGGGCAAGAATATGATAATGGTGAATCGTACCATAACCCAGGCATCTCCACAAAATTACATTGACAGTGACAGGATGTTTACGTAATTTATTAAACAAAAACCCCTTATGAGAAAGCAATTTCTTGCCTGTCTGACTCAAAACAAAGTGTAGGGGCATTTCGACAACCACTCGGCACTAAATCCGTGCGATAAATGGCACTTGGTGTCCCACTGGACTCAGTTACCTCACCCCCCACCGTTAATTTCTATTTAAAAGCGACTACAGAGAAATCAATCACACACAGACGAATTAAATCGTTGCATTTGAATTGAAATAAGGTGAAAATAGAAGCCTTGAATTTAAATCTAAATTGGTGAAGCCCCCAATAATCAATAATTCCGTGATGAATTGTCCATACCGTAATGTACCGTAACTATACACAACTATAATCAATAGAGGTAATACCGGTTTTCCCAGATTCATTAATTTTTTTTACGACTTCCGCTAAAAATATTCGGTGATTCGCACCGAAATATCCCTATATTATAGGGGAAATTCGAATGCGAATATGAAAATATTAAGCGAATATTGCAATATGAAAATATAATTTTAATGAAGTTATTCTTAAATTGACTCATTTTTACACTCCCATTATGTCTCAACATCATAAGGTTCACAGGCAAGTCTCATCGGATTCATACTAATTATTCGTTCCTTTACACACAGAAAAATCTAAACATATGTAAATTACGTTTTGCTAAACGTAAATTACATTTTGATAAACGTAATTTACGCTCAACGTCAATATGATGTCTGGTGCCTTTTTTTCCGTCATGAAAATCGGAATTTTCAAATTTCAGACCAAATGAGAAGAGATGAAATGAATTTAATTGTTTGACATATATATTTAACGTATTCCACAGATCAAAACAGAGAAAAAGAAGAATCGAAATACAAAGTTAAAACATATTTTTCATTACTTACCATATGTTTAAATCATGTAAAATGAAGTCAATGAAGCAAAATTTCAAACGAAACACTACAAAAGATATTTTTAGAGATTAAAGTAGAACATATTTGTGTACAAATAGGAATTACAAATGATTGAAATTACATCGAGTTGTAATTCTATAAATTTTATTAAATGAGTGAATTATTCCATGTAACTTAGCTAGCGCGTGCGAAGCGCGCGTCCTTCCTAGTCTTGAAAATAGTCCAGGGCTTCCAATGTTTAAGCTACAGAGGTTTCTTTTTTTTCAAAATTTTTGAAAAAATATGCACAATAACAATTCCCAATTAGTTTTTTGAAATTCAATTCCTACACAGCTAATTTTATTATTTTAATTGAAGAATTGCACTATTCATGGAGAATAGCGGGAAAAATATTTCTGAAAGAATCGAGGATATATTTTTAATATTTTAAGGATAATTGTTCTGCATATTTTACATGAATGGCGCAAATTTTTATATTAAACAAAACGAATTAGCTGTGTAGGAGTCGAATGTCAACAAAACTAATTAGTAATTGGTATTGTACACATTTTTTCAAAAATTAAATAAATTAACGATGCAAATTACGTTTATGTAATCTGTAACTGAGCGTAATTTACGCTTCAATTTCAAGCGTAAAATACCTTTTCGAAAGCGTAAAATTCGACTTCTTAAACGTAATTTACGTTTAAGATTAGGTTTTTCTTTGTGTATGTTAATGAGCCATTAAAAAAGACTGATTAATTAGACATCTTTCATATCTCGGAAATTATTCAATACCAGAGCTTCCGAGCGTTGAAGCATTTGTCGTTCCATGCCTCCATGGTGCAGTAAAAATCAGATCAGGTTTTAATCTAAGATTGTGTGCTCATTTCAGGCGAAATGGTGAAGCTGAATGACGGTTGGGTATTTAAGCGACGTACCAAGTTGAGATGTCACAGTTGAATTGATTAATTCATGATACGAATTGTGGGAGGGATCATCTTCATGCATCGATTGGGAAGTTTTTGCGTTACCAGAGGGTATCCAGGAAGGAGGATTATCCCCATGATTGAGGATAACTGCAATGTATGAAATTTTCATTTGAATCGATTAAACCCATTACAAAAAAAGCTGCTCCTTTTATTACTAATTTTCACTCATATTGCTTTTTCGAGATGTTCAGTTCCCTAAAAAAATACTTTTTCCTATTGTTTATTCGAGTATGCTACAAAATTTGACGAAGAACATTTCTGACATTTTCATTCATATCTTTTCAATTTTTCGGGGTTTTTTAGTTTGATAAAAAATAGAATAAATTTAGGAAAAATCACAAATTAATGAAAAACACCAAGGAATAATTCTCCATCAATGGCTTCAATATTTTTTACATATTATAGGAGTTAATCGAGGCTATAGAAACGTCAATAACTCTAACAGGATTTTTTAAGTTGTAGAACAAATTCCACATGCCGATTTGATCAGAAAAATCTTTGTCCTTCTACACTTAATTCATATCAGAAAAATTTTACAGTGTATTTGATTCGAAAATGCGGAGCTATGATACGAGCGGTCTCCTTGAACAATTGAAGAAAGTGCGCCTCAAAGTGAACCTTGTGTTCATCTGCGTGTTTGTATGCCTGATGTCCCTCTCGAGCGCAAGGAATCATCCACCGGAATTCCTCATTAATGGACAGACTGAAATTGTGGTGAGGCTCAAGGAGGGCCCGGAAACACCAGTTGGTTTGTATTATTCCCTAGCCAGACTGCCGCAAGTAACATCTGTAAAAAAATGACGGGTGTTCTCGTTCTCTTCAGGTATATTAATATACAGACTGCGAGGAATTGATGTCGATGGTGATGCTCTTACGTTCGGGGTAAAGGATCAGCCTGGGGCAGACGTGATACGAGTAGAAAACTTGGGTACCCAAGAGGCCAATGTATTTCTGAACAAACTACTTGACAGAGAGGTAAGATGAAGTTAAGAAATGATCATTGGAGTCAGAACGTAACTCGAATTACGGAAACATTCCGTGTTACTCCAGAGAGTTTCGCGTAGCGTAAAAGGGACCATCCGCCTCCTAGAAACGTGACCGTTCCACTCGGCCTCCGCCACAACTGCGAATCGAATCATCATGGGGCAGAGTAATAAAATTGTCAACGTCCATCAGAGTGAAATCTTTTACCAACGATCCATTACGTGGTTAGGTGTAACAACTGAATCAAAGTTTATTTCCGGCATCGAATTATATATTCATCCATTATACTTTGAGCAGTTTTTGGCAAGTGTAGGGAAACAAAGACTATTTTCTATTATTGCAAACAAGTAGTATGGAAAGTAGTTACTTGTTGCTTTCACGGAGGGGAGTAGTGTTCTTTATAACATATGTGTACTTTTATAACATTAACCTATCCTAGCTTGTATTATAAAGTATTGTGTGATACACATGAGAAGAAAGTTGTTTTAAACTTGTGATAGTAACCACTAGCGCGGGCGGCAACCCTCAAACTCATTGAGACCCTTTTTTTTCTACTGGTATCTGAATATTACTACTCACGCCTACGCGGAATGCATCATTTTGCTTCTTTTTCTCCCACGTATGGGCAGCTAAATGCGAGTTTAGGATCCAAGAAGAGTCCATAAAATGAGCCTTTATGCATTGATATATGACAAAGTTATGAATGATTTCTCCTAAATTCGTTTATTGCTCGAACAATTGGTTGACTAATGAAAGTTACATTGTTTCGGGCCTTCTAAAGCATTAGCTCTCCATTTGATTACTGACTTGATTTCCTTCGTGATGGAAGAACGAAATGACTGATTCATTCATTCATTCATTCATTCACAGGTTCGAGATGAATATGCATTAGTTCTAACACTAACTGATCATAAACTGGGGGACGGGAACTTCATAACTCAGAGTCTGCTCCTCCTTGTAGAAGACATAAATGACAACCTCCCAATTTTCCGTCCACATCCAACAACACTGACGGTAAGAGAAGACTCGGGACCAGGTATCCTGCTAACCGTTGAGGCTAACGACGTAGACGAAGGCCCTCACGGTCAGGTGGTTTATCATCTCCAGGAACTCGATGGAGATAACGATCTATTTTCGATCTCCACTGTCAATGGAAAAGGGGTCATACGACTTGTTGGTGAACTGGATTATGAAAGAAAGTACTTGTACCAACTGAGAGTTCTTGCTGTAGATCGAGCAATTAATGGAAAAGTAATTCGTTTCTTATCAACGATTCTTTACTTACCGTTATTATTCACTATTGAATACAATCAAAACTGAAAGAATAAGAGAGATTCCGAACTGAACTTTCGTTGAAAGAATGTGGCATGGTTTTACATCAATTCTCACGAATGCATTTAGAATAAAAAAAAAATCCACAATTAAGGTGAATATCCCCGTCGGCGAACGTACAAATAGGATATCGTAATTTTTTATGGGCAATATAAAATTCACTTTGAGCGTGCCAATGGTTCCTCTTAATGGGCTGCCAAAATGTGGTACTTAATGATCAATTGCAATACACAAATAACTCCGGGTACCGAGCAGCGTCAGGTACTGGTCCAGTACTACTGGACATTCGCCTTACAAAAAATTGAAAGAATTCCAATCCAATATTTGGACTATTAATCGACGATATATGCCACAGCTCAACTTATCTGACTCGAGTAATTTAACTCTCTCGGAAACCAGCAAATCAACTATTTTACTGTGATAAAATTTTCTTCAGCCCCTACGCTTTTGCAACTTTCCAACCTAACTCATTTCCGTTATTTCGGTTCAGAAAAACGCTTAAAAATGAGGTGTATATACCGTAATTTTCTAGTAGTATTAATCTTTTTATAGCAATTGTTTGTGTCAATCCACCACTGCTTAAACAATTGTGAAAAAAATTCATGAACATAGAATAATTTTTCTTTCCATTGATAACAGGTAAATACCGGCACCACAGCTATTTTAGTAAAAGTCCAAGATGTAGAGGACCAACCACCGGAGTTCATTGCCATGACTCCAGTTGCAAGAATTAGTGAAAATGCGAAGATTGGAACATCCGTTCTTCAGGGTTTGTTGAACATCATTCTTATCCTTTTTTTGCACAGAAAGAAAAAAAACGTTTCTGAATCGAAAGGCTGTATCACAAGTATTCGATTCAGCTATCTTTTTGTATCAATAGTGTAGCCATTGTTTCGTCCATTCGAATGTTTGAACTTGGTTAATTTATGGGAATTCTCACAAATATACAAATGAATTCAATCATATTTCTGTTTCGTTTTCTGCATTTTTCTCTTTAACGTTTTCTTCCTCATTAAACACTTTTTTTCGTCATTGACAGTTCGCGCGATCGACGGAGATAAAGGAATTAATAACCGTGTATCCTACAGCATCACTGAGGGTCCCAGATACCTCTTCGACATTGATTCCACCTCAGGCGTAGTGTTTACCCGCGGTCAACTAGACCGTGAAGCAGAAAACAATAACGACGGAACCTTCATTCTCGAAATAACGGTGAAAGAAATTTCAAACGTTCTCCCCACACCTTCAGTGACTACAGAAGTAACTATAATCTTGATTGACGTGAACGACGAAACTCCCAGATTTCGCAGTGATCGATACCTGGCAGAGATCAATGAAAATGCACCTCAGAACACACCAGTCAACTTCATCGGTGACTCTATCCCCGAAATCTATGACCATGACTTGGGAACCAACGGTACCTTCCGAATGTTTGTTGATGGAGATGGGGGAGTCTTTGACATTACCCCTTTCAGAGGCATCAACGAAGCCCCCTTCCTCATTCGCGTTAAAAACCCAAAAAAACTAGACTTCGAACAAACTTCAGTAATAAATTTTACCCTGGTAGCCAAGGAAATCATTCCTTTTCAACCAAAATTCACAGCCGTTCCCATCACAGTTCTAATCAAAGATCAGAACGACAATTACCCAGAATTCATCCACAATGTTTATGAGGTAAATGTTCCTGAAAACAGCCCCATTGGTACTACAGTAGCTTGGGTCCAGGCCCTGGACAAGGACAGTGGAAATTATGGAAGCAAAGGTATCAGATACACCAACTTAGGGGGAAGTATAGCATATGCATTAAAATTAAATGCAACATCTGGAGTCATCAATATCAAACAAACTGGACCAGGGTTCGATCGAGAATTAGTCTCACGACATTATTTGACGGTTGAGGCTCGTGATGACCTTGGAAGAGGGAATCGAAATACAGTGCAGTTAATCGTGAACATCGAGGACGTCAATGACAATCCTCCAATCTTCTTGCAGAACAAATATGAAGCTGTTTTACTAGAAAATAAAGAAGAGTTTGAGTCATCTTTGAGAATAGAAGCTTTCGATATTGATCTGAATGGCACGAAAAATAGTCAAATCATTTATTCCATAGTTGCAAGTGAATTCTCGAGAAATTTTACGATTGATTCTAAACGAGGAATAATAAAACCGGCATTTGCAATGGATTATGAAAATCTACCAATCAATCAGGGCCACAAAGAGACTTCGATTCGAGCTTTGAAACTGACTGTTCGAGCAAGGGATATGGGAACGCCCAGTCTTAGTTCAGATGCACCCCTAACTGTTTATTTGAAAGACATTAATGATAATGAACCGATGTTTGAACGCTCCCTCTATCAAAAAAACATTCCTGAAGATTTAGAAGGAGGAACAACCGTTCTACAGGTCAAAGCATGGGATAAGGATTTATCTGCCCCGAATAACAAAATTGTTTACCGAATTCAAACTGGGGCTGGGGATAAATTTATCATAAATCCTGAAAGTGGAATCATTCAAGTTGCTCCAGGCTCCAACTTGGATCCTGATCTAACATCTCCAAAAATGACAAACTATGTTCTGAATGTTGTAGCAATAGATAGTGGAACAGAAAGTCAGAAATCTGCAGAAGTTCTAGTAAACATTACAATAATCGACGTTAACAATAAACCTCCAATGTTCAAAGATCCAGGAACAGTTGTCATCAGAGAAAATACTCAGATTGGATCTTACATTCATCGTGTAGTAGCGAATGATCCGGACATATCCCCAATACTTCGGTACCGAATAGATTCAAATTCTTCAGAAGCCCGAAATGAAGAGGGAACTTTGATCAGACTCCAGGAGTACGATTACCTAGCCGCACTTGAATTAAATGCCATTGATGGTTTGTTGAGAGTGAAAAGACTCATTGATAGAGAAAAAGTCGAGACAATAAAACTAGGATTAGTTGTAGAGGATCTAGCAGCAGTCGAAGGAGTCCAGACAGCTTCAGCAACACTCAATATCCTGATTGAAGATGAGAATGACAATAATCCAAGATTTAAAAGACCATTCTACAGAAGGTCATTGACAGAAAATAGTAAAAATGGGGTTCACATTGCTAGCATTGTTGCCGATGATGCTGATAAGAACCGAACTATAACTTATTCGTTAGAAAGTCAACCAGAAATAACCGACTTGATTCATCTGGATTCTGAGACAGGGGAAATGGTTGCTGCAACTAAAATCGATAGAGAAGTATTTGCATGGCTCAATATGACAGTTCGTGCCACAGACTCTGGAATTCCTCCCAGATCAAGCTTCTCTGAAGTTTATGTTCAGATATTGGACGAAAACGACAATAATCCTTATTTCATCACTGATATCACCAACGTCACAGTACTGGAGAACTCGAAAATCTCCACTGAGATCACAAGAATGGAGGCCAGAGATCCAGACAGTGGAGATAACGGTAAAATCACGTACCTGTTAGATCGACTATCGTCACAAGGAAAATTTGCAATTCATCCAGACACTGGTGCACTAACTGTGGCGGATATTCTCGACTGGGAAATTAAGAGCAGTTATATTTTAATAATTGAGGCTTGGGATAATTACCAATTTGGTTATGCTGCTGGCGAGTCTAGAAATGCGTTCAAGCAAATAGAAATTATAATAGAAGATGTTAATGATAACCCACCGATAATTGATGTTCCCCAGGAATGTATTACGATCTCAGAGTTTCATGATACCAAAGATGTTGTTGCTTTGGTGAAAGCTAGAGATGCTGATGATCCAGAGAGCCCTAATGGTCGACTTACCTTCAGAATTATCTCCGGCAATGGGATGGCTTTCTTTATGCTAGAGCAGGTTGACCATTGGACTGCGAAAATCAAATCTATTGGATCGTTAAGAGGAAAATTTGGAAATTACTCACTGAATGTAGAAGCTCGAGACCTGGGAAATCCTCCAAATACAGACGAAAAAGTGTTGAATATTTGCGTGACTGATTACAATGATAATCCTCCAGTTTTCCTGAGCCCTCAGCATAACATGACGATACGAGTACCAGAAAATGTCACTGTTGGATCTTCGATTATTCAAGTGGAAGCTATGGACGCTGATACCGGACTGAATGGAGATGTTCATTATCGGTTGAAGCAGGACCTCGCAGGCCATTGGAGGACATTCCAAATTGATGATAAAACTGGCGTGATAACGTTGAAACTTCCATTAGATCGTGAGACTCAAAGAATGTACGAAATTAGAGTGGAAGCCTATGATTTCGGGACTCCGACTCCACTTAGTACAGATCTGGACCTTATAATTTATGTTAAGAATATTAATGACTATGAACCACAATTTATGGTTGATGTATTTCCGGTGACGTTCACTGAGGAGCAGTTTCCAGGTGCGGAATCTGTGACCCTTCCTGAAACGATTGATAAAGATGAGGTTGATGATCTTGACGATCCACCAACACAAGTCTGTTACTTCATTGTTGGGGGTAATGATAATGAGTATTTCAGACTGGATATGATCACGCATAAGTTGACGACTGACAAAACATTGGATAGGGAGGAGCAAGAGGAACATCTGTTGATGATTAAAGCAACGGAGAATTGTAATACGCTACCGATCAATCAGAGCTTCTTCAATGAAGAGGATGATACTCTGTTGAAAGTGGTCATCACAGTGAGCGATGTAAATGATAATTCGCCGAAGTTTGTAAGTAAGGTTTTCACTGGGGGAGTCACCACGGCGGGGGATTTCGGTACGCAGTTTATGCACGTAAAGGCGATCGATCTAGACAAGGGAGATAACGCTGTGGTGAGTTACTACCAGGTTGGTAAAATCCACATGATACTGACTGAGGGCCTAGATGACATGAGTTTGCAGCCCTTCCTTATAGACAAACTGACAGGAGCCGTCAGTCTTAACTTCGATCCTCAACCCAGAATGAAAGGATATTTCGACTTCATGGTTATTGCCAACGACACTGACGGTCTGCAGGACACAGCACGTGTCTTTATCTACTTGCTACGAGAAGGCCAGCGAGTTCGATTCGTCCTGAGGCAACACCCACCCGAAGTTCGCAATCGAATCGACGCTTTTAGAGAAATTTTAGGAAATGTTACTGGCGCCATTGTTAATGTTGATGAATACAAAATCCATGAGAATCATGATGGATCAGTGGATCGCACGAGAACAGATCTTTATCTACATTTAGTAAATCGACAGGACAATTCGATCTTAGATGTCTCACAAGTCCTGGAGTTGGTTGATCGAAATATTGAGAAACTAGATAATCTATTCAAAGAATTCAATGTCCTAGATACTCAACCAGCTCAATCATCTCAAATTGTACAATACGAGCAAGCCGGCACCACCCTGTGGTTATTGGCTCTCACAATTTTTCTAGGAGCACTTTTAATGCTCTGCATTGCCCTCTGCTTATCTCAGAGGGCATCCTTCCAAAGACAACTCAAAGCTGCCAATGCCGTTCCCTTCGGCCCGACAGACTCTGAATTTATTCGGGGTCCGGGGAGGGTTCCGAATACCAATAAACATAGTGTTGAGGGAAGCAATCCCATTTGGATGCATGCTTATGAGAATGAATGGTTCAAGAGTGATGAGTCGTTTAGTCACACTTCAGATAGGGATTCTCTTGATGAAAATGCGCTAAATAATGAGGAGACAGTAAATGAGGAAAGACCAGGACAGAGAACAAACGATAATCCTTATAGTGCTATGTCACAACAGAGACCGTCTTCAATTTCCAGGTAAATTTTTTCATATATTACAAAAGAAAAATAGTGTTTTCAATCAAAGCTTTTGGAATATCATTGTCATATGAAATAGAATTGATCGTCCTATCACCTAACAAATTCTACTAAGATCAACTGAATGGTACCTTGAATCAACAAATATCATATATTTGATTCCGAAATCTCTTTTTCCGCAAATGAAAATCATTACCCCCTCACCCATGTAGGGCAATACAAAGTGGCTGAACATTGGGCCAAACTCGGCGCCAAGTTCCCTGATAATCAGCTGCGATCTTCGGCCGATGTTCCGCCGAACATTGGGACGTTACTTCGGGCCATTATAGACACCAATGTACGCCCAATATTGGCGTTGATCATCAGTCAACTATCGGTGAAATAAAATTTAAAAATCAATCGTACATATTAGTTTCAATAGTTTATAATCGTTTCATAACCCTTCTTATCCATTCCAATGAATATAAACAGCAAAAAATGAAATTTAAAAAAAATTGCCCGTGGTGGGATTCGATTGCGAGTCCTCCTGATCTGCAGTCATGCGCGCTGTCCACGGGATCTGAAATTGCTTATGAAGATAGAATTTTTTCGGGTATATAAATACCACATGGTGTTTTTGTTTGAATCCCCGAATGCGATTGTCAACAATTAATTAAGGAATGTGTAACTCCGATGAGAAGGGTTGATTTATTAATTTATTATTCTTAAAATATATAGGCTTTCACTCGGGGTATCGATATCTATATTCTGTATATTAGGAAAGAGGATGGATGCATGCTATCCATCCATTTCCAATCCATTTCATATCCATTTATTCGGAAAATAGCCTACAAATATTAAGTCAGCTCCGATCATCAGCCGTGGAGTGGCCTTTCATCGGTGCCCCGATATTTGGTACGCGGATATTGAACCAATGTTTGGCCTTTAATCAGAGCCCCGATTTTCGGCGACCGGATATTAGACCGATGTTTGACCGTTTTGTATATATCAGCAAATCCTACATGGACAGGCACGGCGACGCTTGGGCCCAAACTGTTCATACGACCAGAGGGTAATAGCGCGTTGATGATCGATACATTGTATTAACCCCGGCCGATGGGACAAGCCGGTGGGTCAGTACTTCGTATCGACGCCGTACGTGAGGGGTTCATTTTCAGTCAGAGAAACATAAGAAAATAGGTACTATGTTGACTGCAACAAAAGAACAAGAATGCTCTATCTAAAAGGGTGAAATTAATGAATTTTCATCTTTACAGCAGTGTTGAAACCGTGACTGATAACCAAAATGCGTTCTGTCGAGAATCTCCAAGCTACCAACACCAGAATCCCGTACCAAATAATCCGCTCGGAAAAAAAGTGGAAACTACAGAATTGTAGAATAATATCTATCTTCCTATTTTGTAAATAATCAGCTACTTTTTTTACTCAATATTCATTCATGACGACTTTTTTAAAATGCCAGAGACCATTTATAACTTATCTTTCCTACAGCAACAATATTGTTATTTTGTTGGAGACGAAAACAAAGATCACTCTAGTAAACTAAGCTACTATACATGATTTTGTAACAACCATACCAAATTTGACTACACATGATTTTTGGAATGATTTAATGGAAAGATTAAGCTGTAAATAAACAAAAACATATTTATAAAAAAATTCAATATTCGTACCTGAAAGTCCAGAATTGGGGCAATGAACTTTACCCTGCAGTCCTTCAAGCTCGTAGATGATAATGGCCGACAGGATGGTGACTAGTAGCACTTTCCTGGATTTAAATAAGATAATCCTGTACGGCTAAATACAAATTGGTAACACGAAACGGGGTCTCACCCGACCAATTGCAATCCAAGGTCGGTTTGGACGGACACCCTTTTATCCCAACTAGCGCCGCCGCGGCCGTAAGCGGCCGCGGCTTTGATGCCCTCTCATTATGCCTTTTCTCATTTTTTTCCTTGTGTTTCTTTGTCAAAATTGATTATTTATCATCGTCTTATTAAACTTTCAATAAGTGATTCACTAATTCTGAATTTCAGTGCGCACTAAATGGTGTTCTAACTATAATTCTCATCAAAATTCCATTTAGAATGCAAAACAATATTTATTAAGGATGTACTACACCCTTTCGACCAAAATTCACGTTTTTTTCCATTTTTCTGGTAAATTATTGATCGAATTGACGCTAAATAATATACAATTTTTGGGTTTTATCGTTATTGACTGACTCACGAAGTTGCATGGTAGGGCAATCATTGTTCTGCTTTTTTTTTTAAGTTTTGTGAATTTCTGAAAAGATCTAGAAAAAAGTCGGAAAATGATTGGATAATCATGAAATTTCGTGAGGTATTAAGTAATGATAAGACGTAAAAACGGTATATTTTTGCACGTCAATCCGATCAATAATTTGATCGAAAGGATGTAATACATCCTTAAAGTTCTCGCAATCAAGAATTTTAGTGTTTGCAACCCCTTTTATTCTCCTTCACACCTTTACAAAAGCATTTAATTATTTCTGCTGGAAAAATTACGTGACGGATTCTGATGCTCCTTCGCTAATTTGGAGCATTTTCTTCTCATTCAGGGTCTTTTTCCCAATTTTATTCGACGATGCCATGAATTAGAAACTTTGATGAATTATCCGAAATTTTTTCAAATTCTCCATGAAATCCCGAAATTCTTGTGAATTTTTCTTGAAAGGCTTGGAAATTTTTGTGAAATTATGTTCTCAGATTTTTCAAATCATATTCTTCTTTCCCATTTGAATCAGAATGTAGTAGTTGGGGTCACGGGACTCCTGCACATCAGTTTTATTTGGAAGACTGCATTCTCCTATCAATTGTTCACCCATTGTTTATTCAAAAATTTTGTAATATTTGAGAGATGCAGAAAATTTCCTTTAATTTTCGACGAACCCGTGCTTTTCTTCGATTTTTTTCTCCGAAAACCTCGTAGTTGTTTTAAATTTTCTGGAAAACTCCCGAATCATCTTACATGCGGGAAACAACCGACAATTTCCCTGACTTTTGAGGGAACGTGTCAACTTCCTTAAAGTTCCGATAATTCATATTTATCCTATTGGAGACGGATTTCGTGAAGAAGTTGAAACACTTCATCATTAATTGCCAAAAATCTTCTACTAATAAGCATTCCTGGAATTGGATCTCCCCTAAATTTTTCATATTACTATTGGTTTTAACAGTTTCAGCTTTGCATTATGATCTTAGTCAAGCCGCTGTAACCTGCCGCTAGTTTCAGCTTCATTATTGGTCATTGGATCATTTATAGCATATTTCATCGTTAAGCCGAATTAGTATATTACCGGTCAAGCACTGTAAAAAGACTTGTTAACGACATAAACTTAACGAGATAAATAATTTGTCGCCTCAAAATCTTTTTTTTTTCACGTACACAAATCAAGCGGAAAAGAAGTACACTATTCCGCTGATTACAAAAAAGCTTCGTAGAAGGTTTTGAAATTTTCTATGGATCAGAGGTTTGATCTTCTCAAACTTATCCGTTTGTGACCTCAGAACTGGACTTTGATTTCTCACTCAATAACTATCAATGGCGGGGAAACAAATGAGTAATATTGGAAATAATAGAGAAAGTCGCAGTAGAGATTATACAGTCGTATTTTTGCTGAATGGTTCTTCTGTCAGCTCAAACTTCTGCTTTGGGGGAAATTTTTTGGTTTGCAGTCAAACAGATTATTATTTATCATGATATTTGAATCCTGGCATTCTACTCGAAAGAATATGTATTCATATGGCACTGTCAGATTTTCAAGTGGAAAGAATAAATTTTTCGCTGCAGAATATTTTCTCGTGAGGAATAATCATCTTGAGACAAGAAAATTTTGTACAGGTGAACATTTATCTTTTCGGTAGAGCTAAGTTTTTCTCTCAGTGAAGCTACAAGACGAGACAAAAAATACCTAATTCTTGTCTTATCTGGTCTTGCGACATCACTACGAAGAATCTAAGAATTCGAAGGAAGGAAGGTGTATTTCCATACAAAGCGCTTGCCTAGCTCTTATACAGGGTGTCCCATTAAAAAAAAGGCCAAGTATCTCCTAAGGCGGGCAAGTAACACAAAAATTTTCGATACAAATATCGTAGGGTTTCGAGGAGGAAATTCGATGCATTCATTATTTTGAGCTTTTAAGCTCATGCATGGCAGTTGCAAGCACAAAGCGCTTTTTTTAAAATGACAACCGCATTTTTCACTCTAATGAAACTTATCCATCTTGATGACTTGTATTCAGATACCTCGTCATTCATGTAATTTCCTCTAATTTTACTCGAAAAATGCCACAAAAACGAATTCTGTGGTCACACCAAAGATTCAAACATCCTTGGCCCACCTTGGGGTAATTGTTCCGTTGATCTGTTTACCAACAGGAGTTATCAAATGTAAACAATAAACAAAAAATTTCCTACTACTTCGAGGATTCTTGTATTCTAATCAGTGTTAATTTAACCAGAATCGAGTTAGATCACTTGTCATTTCATTAAACACATCACGATGTATTCAGCCAGTGAATAGCGCGCACATGTTCGTGCTATTTTTTTCTTTTTTTTTTTGCACAAGAGATGCGAAGCAGACTTTACCTCCAGGTGGTGCATCCTGGATCACGCTAAAAAAAGTCTGAATCTCAATTTGACTAGAACTGGTTTTTGTGGCATTTTTCGAGTAAAATTAGAAGAAATTACATGAATAACGAGGTATCTGAAAACAACTCATGAAGATGAACAACTTTCGTTGGGGTGAAAAATGTGGTTGCCGCTTTAAAAAAAGCACTTTATGTATGCAGCTTGCAAGCATGAGCTTGAAAGCTCAAAATAATAAATGCATCGAATGATCCCCTCGAAACCCTCTAATTTTTGTATTCAACATTTTTTTGTTACTTATTCGCTTTGAGAGATATTTGGCCGCATTTTTTCAAACGGGACACCCTGTATGTCACTCAGAAAGACACTCTGTATTAAAACTTCGTTAACTCCCCCCAATTCAAAAAGTTCTTCCAATACTGCATACATTTTTGCAAATTACAAAATTTCACATGAGTGCTGAATGATAACTGTGAAAAACAAATTGTCAGGAAGTACTTGCAATGTTCTCTAGTACACTGTGACTACTCGCATATACTATTCATAAAAAAAAATCATTCTTCAGTAAAATATTAGAGGAATTCAAATGGGAATTCTCCTAAGTCCTGTATTTTATTGTCTCACGCGTTAAAATTCTTTGTTCTCTCCCCTTCCTCCAACTTTCATTATACATTGACCTGATTCATTTGCCGATCTATAAAGATTAAAAAAGGTCACTTTTAGGTCGGAATCAGCCTCATACAAATGGAAAAACCGAAAAAAATCAAACTACCTTATTCTCTTATCGTCTTCCTGGACGTCGCGTGCAGCCTTATGGTAATTCAGTTGAGTTAAGAGTCCGCCCGTCGGTCAGCCTGGATCGCATCGAGGGGTCTCAAGCCTCATTCCACATTTGAGGCGACTGACCTAACCACCCCTACACAGTAAGTATCCTAGACGGTAAAACACGACATTATTCCTCAACCCCAAATGTTTTTCCCTGTATTTCACGCACCGTGATCCCTAACATAAAATAAATTTATCTGAGAAAGTCATGAATATGTGATTTTTTTATAATGAAAAGAGAAGCCAGTGGAATGGTGGGTTCTTTTGGGGTGGGCTGTAATTCTTACGAGGCGGTTCTACTCCTCCGCACAATAATCACGCAACTCGTAAGGCGGAGGAGGTCGAGCCATTAACGGCCTCCGAATTATCATGGCTGAGTCATCGCGCATATACATATATAGCCCTGTCTTACGCAGCTTGTTGCCACTAGGTTCATTGATTTTCGATCATGTTTCATGACCCTGTTGAACCTACTGGTATAAGTATTGAAAGACCCGAATACTCTTTCTGTACTGCATCAACAATTGATGTTTTTTTTTCATTCTGTAACTCTACAACTTGAAAAGAAAACTTTAACTGATAGTGAAGAGTTAATATTTCTTCATTCAAAAGCTCTGCTCAATTCCAACGTAAATTTTAAGTAGCTAGGACATTTTTTCATAACTAGGACATTTATTTTGTTAGGTAAAAAAATTCAGTCGTACTGTGTGTTAACAAAAATAGAAATGTAAATTCATAATTCATCGAGATGAATGATTACATTGTTCGAACCCGAATGCATACACAAATTCTAAATATTGAAACTAACCATCGAATATAAATGAATTTCCCATAAGACATTTCTTTCAAATCTTTCCTCAAGCGACTTCGATCAAATTTTTCAACAGTTGGAAATGAAATTCCCTCATTGATTGGTCAGCCTCTACATGATAACCAGAAGAAATCATTCAATGATAGAATATGAAATCTTCTTCCACCTTATGGTGCTGACAGAGGTCACTGACAGTATGTATGAGAAAAAAAACACGAAAAATACATTGTTACGATAATTAATTATCTATTTATTGATAATAATTATTCTTTCAATGGACGGAACCACATGATTATTCCGATACACAAATTTAAAGCAAGAAAACCGAACTGGATTATCAAATACATCAAAGAAACAAACAGCACGAGTAATCCATATACTTAACCTCCATTATGACCATCGTCATCATCATTATCAGTAAAAAACTAACTGAGATAGGCGAGATCCCCTGTAGCGTTGTTGATCTAAGGGTGGCTAACCACTACCCTCGATTCTACCCCTACCCCAACCTCCAACCCAATGCACGCCACCCTCCTCTCCACGTGACGACGCCCGGCGTTGAAGTCGAAGGGGTCACCAAGTCGACCACTGCGACAACCCCTTCACATGCCACGGCGAGTACCTCGTGGCCACGTGCGACGACCTATAGAGTCCTGGCACTCAAAAATGTCGCAACCAAAATGTGAAGCTGTTACCATTCCACAAAGCAAATTTACTTTCACCTAATTGAATTAGTCCTTTACTGAATGTGCATGCAGGTGCTCGGAGTGTCATTAATAGCAAGTGTTCATAATCACTTATGATTCTTTTTTTCATTCATGACGCAGTGCAGTGTTATCCGCAATTTGTTTTCATTATCGATCGGTCAAACATTTGGAATGACAAGGAAAAGTGTGAAAGAGAAGAGTAATTGATTTGTTAATGTCATCAAGAAGGTAAGAATTCATTTTATCCTTCCGCTTGAGGTAATGACTTTCCTCAAAATCTCTATTAAACATTGACATGAGTTTTGCACTGTTTGAAATCAGTAATATTAAAAAAATCCATTACCTCAATGAGTGAATCAAGTTTTGAACTATATTTGAGACAAATAATATTGATTTATGTTGATATCACCGGGACAAATGATTTGACTCGTTTCTTGGCTTAAATCTACTTTTCATCATATCAAATTGATGAAAAAGATCATCAGAGTAGTTTTCACTTTTGATTTACGATTTTTGCACATTCGTCCTTGATTCTATTGAACTTGAGTGAAGTAGTTTCGATTTTTTATGCAAAATGGACGATTCGTTTATTCGCGCTGTAAAGTTTATAGGGGCTTTACGGCGAGATAACAATACTTTATTTACGATTATCACAAGTGTCATAAAGAGGCCTGAAGCAACACACCCTGCGTATTATACTGCACTAACAAAGCAAATTCACAGATTAGTATAAACTATTTTGTAGTCTGAGAAACCATTCTTGAAGCTAGTCTCTTATTTTTATCAAAATTCATTTCAAGTTTATGCATGAGCTTGTAGCTGATCATCGCCCGACGGTTTTCTGCCAAGCATTTACATTTTATGCACATTACGACTGGTAATGACAGAAAAGAAGTCAATTTATGTTTCGATTTCCCGAGTAAGGGCAAAGAAAATTAAGGTGATTTATACAACATTAAATATGTGATGACATAATGCAGCGTCAAGTGATGAAATGACGACTAAGGAGATACAGCATATCGAGTATTATTGCTTGATGTTCTAGGTATTAAATTCAACTTTTATAATTTTACGACCTGGAAGAAATTTCCATGACCTGATTTCAATTGTTTTCTATGCATTCAAATAGGTCACAGGATTTTTAAAACGCGGTCATATTTGTCGGAAAAATAATTGCTCGTAGAAAATAGCTGTTTACTAATTTTGATCTGACCCGATTTTCGGTCACGCACCGGTCCTGATGCACGTGGATCAAATATATCTCTTGCCTCCTGTTGCATGAACGTTTCGAATATAAAAAATAGATACGCAGAATATGATAATTTCATCAGCCAACAGCGTTGATTTACAGTTGAATATGCAGTAATGTTAATTATCAGTGTGTCAAAAGGGCAATTTCTCACGACTGGTAAAAGATAAACCTCACATACTAAAGGCAACAAATGGTTAGATGATGAATAGTAGCGACCTCATTTCATGATTATAAAATCGATATTAAGGACTTTATCGGCTTGCAAAATCATTGGCGACACAAATTACCAGCTCTATTTCCCCTTTTTTTCTTTCAGGACACGGACGAGAAAAGCGGAAATAATTCCTGTTTCATCGTTGAGGTTTTTTTTCAATGCTTATGAAATAAAATGTATTTAATGATTGCCTTTAGCGCATAAAACTGTATACCTTAACAACAGCCATCAATAATTTACATGGCACGCACTATCGGACCAACATTTGTCCACACTGAACCTCATTTTATTCATTCTGAAGGGAAAAATACCTGGCCATTCGTAATGTTTGCTTGTTTGACGTGCGCACAGAACCATAAAACATTCTAGGGAGAACTGACCGAAATTCAGGTTACGGTGAGCAACCGTTTGAATAGAAAACCGCGCAAATTACATATAAGATAGCCAGGAATAGACTTAAAATGTAGCGATTTTTCAATCCTTCTTGGTTTGAGGTTGGCACGGTCTTGTATGTGGTAAAAGAATCATTTAAGGAGATGTATCCAAAAAATTGGCAGATTCAATAAGTTGATCGAAATTTTTTTGTCGAAAGGAGAGATTCAGAGGAATTTATGGAAGCACTGTTTTTAAACCATATTTCAGGAGCTATGAAAATAATTCTCTATCATTTTTCTTTGAGTTTAGTAATTTTTTAGATATTTTAGTTGACTTGTTTACTATTTTCATTATTATTTTACTGAAAATAATAATTATTATTTCAAATAATTGATTTTTCAGTTTCATAATTATTACATTTTATTATTATTATTATCATTTTTATTCTTATTTATATATACTACTGTATATCGCCACCGTCCTTCTAAGGGCAAATATTCATCATCATTTGCGGCTTCTTACGGGATAGACAGAACGCCGGTGCTGCCTTATGCTCCACGGGATATTGAGTCCGTAGTCGTGAATGAGAGGTGTAAGATTTACTGGAACTTCTCGTTTGCGACCATCAGGCCTATCGCTGCGACGAGGCCTGATGTTGTCTTAGCGATTAGGACTAGCTTGTATCGCTTAGCTTACTGGGTGATCTTCGAGGTAAAGTCGGAGCCCTCGAAGATCATTCAGCGATCTCTTTCACGAGTAAAAATGATAATAATGATAATAATAATAATAATAATAATAATAATAATAATAATACTGTCATTGGCTGAAATCGCAAACTGGACAGATAATCAATGGTAAATACTGTACCCCAGTGGCCTAGGATCTGAATGGCGAAGATAATTACAATAATACGAAAATTGTTGTGCCGATAGTTTTCGATAATCAATCATTTTCAATCAGAATAGTACCCGGGGACATTCTCCTACTCATCTTATTTTCTTGTCCTTCCTAATGTTAAACAAATAAATTCGCAAATCACTAAAAATAATATAATGGGTCTAGAGAAAAATGTTGAGAAATTTTCCTATGGAACTTTTCATAAAAAGGCTCTCCTGTTTTCCGATTTTGTACGTCCTTCGGCAATTTTCTAGCTCATTGACCATTGATATTGACCATTGATTTGCTGCTAATTGGTACTGGAATTACTCAGCGTAGTACCAATACATTGAAGAACAATTAGAGAAATGAAAAATTAATCAAAAGCCGTTTGCTCTATCACGCAATTGGAGGTATTGATCACCAAATGACGTAAATAATAAATCAGTGGAGAAATCGATTGAAATGCCGATTTTATTGGCAGAATGCCCTCAGAGGAATGGGTGAAGGTATGGATCTACCTGAACTTTGTGCTGGGGTTGACCAGGAGTTCACGGCCAAGGTTCGACACTTCAACGGATATGGGAATGGTTCTGGTACCTGCCGATGCAGAAATCGAATCGGTGATTTTTCGATTACGAGCCACGGATCAAGATGCAGATTTCCCACTAGTTTTCGATATTACAGGTATCCAATATCGTAATCGTTTCTCGAAATCATTCATTGAACGGGACATTCGGGTTCCGCTAAAGGCTCTCACATTTTTGAAATGGAGAATAAATTAATGAAAAATATCAAGTATTCTTCATTGTCAAAAATTTTCATGTGAAAAACTTGACTTTGCGATTTCATAGTAATTGCTGGCCATTCATTATTCATTGAAAATAATTTGAGGCTTTGAATTGTTGTAGTTCTTTCAATATAGAAAATGAATATGATTTGAACTGGCAGTCGTATTTTAACCCTCTGACTCGCAATGTTATCCCCACTACCTATGGGGGCCGAACGTTCGACGTGGAAGTGGCTGAATAGTGAGCGCGCGAACAATCACGTTTTTCTTCGTCTTTGCTAAAAATTCATTTGCATTTATTTCACATTTTAATAATGAATTGAAATACTTATTCATGCAGAAAGTGTTTTCAACTATAAAACAGTGAAATATCTGAACATATTCTCCTCCAATTTCCAATTTTTCCAATTTTTAATACTATTCAATTGAAAATCATGAATTCTCCGAGGTTCCGAATTGTGGTCATTTTTCAGCTACTGTTAGCCCCGTAGTAAGAATAGAAAATCTGCCGTGTACCTTATACAACAAGATCTGTCAAGCCAATGTCATCCTGACGAAACGACTAACGGCAGGGCGACTTCACGATTTTGCCGTGCGCGTGAGGGACGCAAAGGGCGACTCAAATTCCATGCAGGCTACCATTTCCGTCACAAATGCAACCACCCAGCGTGACAAGATATTTCCACATATACCTGCCATCATCATGGTCCCTGAGGTGAATTACTTCCCCGTTGCCTATTTCATTCTAAATTTGATGATACCGTTCTTCCTCAGGATGCGAAACCAGGAAAAGAGCTCGATTATATTCTTGTCAGGGCTAATCAGTGGAGCGGAAAACCTGTATATATTGAATTATGGGTAAGTAAGGAACATGACACAAATTGTTATTCTGCAAAGGAAGTGGTATTAATCAAGTTGTGGTTGAGATGAAATAGAATTCTCTAAATCAGTAATGAAATGTTGGAAGTATATCGGCAAATTATCCTGCAAATATGCGATATGCAGTTTTTACGAGAAATTTATTTTTAAATTGTTTTTCGCAAATATCCTAAAAAGCAGTAGACCAATTTCGATTTTTTTTTCTTACAACATATTCGACGCGATCCATCTAGGTTTTTGGAAGAGAGTTGGGTTGAAGGCCTTGAAGTGTCATTTCAGTTATTGATTAACCGAAATTACAATTCAATTGCCTTCAACAGGTGCGGTGTTGCTGGGGCAACAACTTTTCAAAAGAGGGAATCGTGCTGCGTATTTGTTCTTTTTCTCCCTATTAACCAACTTCATGTTCGATGGTCTTTTTATCTTTATTCTCTTCTTTTTATTTGTATTCCGCGGATGCGTCCTGATATTTTTTATATACACGAGAACGATCGCGCGCTTGAAGCGTCCAACAAGACAAATCGTAACACGACAAGCGAAAGCCGACCGAAGTCGAACACGTGCGGGCGGATCCGAATGTTCGACCAATGAAATTCGAGGAATGAGCGTTACGCTACAGCTTACGGCGTATGTTCTTTTTAGAATAGGATTCATTTATTTATCTCGCCCCAATTTTTATAATAAATATTCTATAAATAGATAAATGGATTATTTTGTTATGCCAATATGTTAGTAACATGAAATTCCAAGAAATTATGATAAAAAATTCGATAACCGAAGAAAAACACGGTAATTGACGTAATAGACGATTTTTCACAAAATGTTCCCTCTCATGAACTACTGAACAAATTAATCTCAAATTCTTTCGAGTTATGTAGCTAAATAGTATCGATCACTACTCAAAATTTGAGATCGTTAAATAAAGTTCTAACTACATTATAGCCACACGAGTAAGCTGATCACCTAAAAATAAAAAAATAGCAATATCTCGAGAATTTTCAATGTAACCGTACTCATATTTTAATTTGCTCAGATAGCCACCATTATAGCGAATATTTTGAAAAAAAATTGAATTCGGCTGAGTGGTTTTTGAGATGTTGAAGAAAAAAATTTCACATACAAAGTTGAATATCGCCGTAACTACTTGTTCGATTTCGTAAAACAAAATGAAAATGAAATTCAATTCTCCATAGCGGGGTGATTGAACTTCTATACAGTAAGATAGGTATCATCGTGACAAACAGTTTGAAAAAAAAAATGAAATTGGTCAAGCCGTTCCTGAGATATTTGCGAAAAACGATTTTTGAGTAATCGCTATATCTCAGGAACTACTCAACGGATCAGGCTGAAATTTAGCACGGATTTGTATCTCATTGGTGCGAACTATGAGCCAAAATTTCAACTTTTTTGTAATTACGGTTTTGGAGTTATTGACACATTTCTGGACAACGCACACACATACTTGCAAACATCGTCTAAAAATATCATACCTCGATGTTTCAGACCACTCTGAGTCATATCCAAGCAAAATCAGAGAATCGAAAAAAATTGCGTTTTCAAAGTTTCCATTCGGAAGCAAGAAAAGAACAAATTGTCTTGAATTTTCGAGAAATCCAGCAAATTCTCGGAAATTCAAACCATTTTTATATTCTTATTTTAGAAAATGTGAGGATTTGCTCGGACATCTTAGAAAACTGACGAATGGTCTTCAATTTTTCGGATGTTTTCTGAAGTTTTTCATAAGTTATAGAAATTTCCAGAATTCAATAAGTGATTTTTTTCAAACGAACATTTATAATTTTTTAGAATTTTCTACTTTCCACCACCTTAGAGGTTAATTTTGGAAAAAAGAGATGTATTCATAACTTTGAATTAGAGAATCTGAATGCGTATAGCCCCGTCTTCAACTGCCTTCAACGGCTTTCAATTTCCTATAGAAAAAATTTGCACTTTCGTCAACCCTTAGAGAATGCTATATCAAAAATTGTCCGTCCATGGGTGCTCACATTACGAAAAGAATCTGCCTTCGAAGCTCCATATTTGTAAAAGTAGTCGATTGGCTTATTTATAAGTCAGCCGCAAAAAGGCTTCTTCCTTTATGTAAAAGGTTTTATGGGCTACAGAGAAAATACTACGACATTTTTATAATCTGCTGGGTTGAGGAAGGTTTGGAGAAATTTGAAAACGAAACTGTAGGAAACTTTTATACTCATCCTTTCTGTTATGTACCTCGAAATATGAATAATTTGTCAACTCCACAGTTGGGGAAGAATGAAACATTAAGCATCATTTGTTATTTAAAAGTGTGTTTTCTGAATGTTTTATTAACTCAAACTTTCCAGCGTTTCTTCCTTTGGCTTTGGGCATATTACTCATTGGAAGAATCTACTTTGAAAATTTTGTGTTCATATAATAAGGAATTAATCTCAGTTTTCCTTTGATTTAGCAACCAAAAGAATTATTCACGATAAGACAGCGGCAAACTCCAACTCAAACGCGAGGAGTCATCACCCTTATCGGCGAATTGGACTTTGAGACGCAATCGATGTACACACTGACCCTCTACGCGACGGTATGCCTGAAAACATAATTTTAAATTGCAGGATGAAAATTGAATTTACTACTTCATGCCACAGGATCCTTACACAGAGCCAAAGAAAGACACCAGAAACATCGCTGGTTTACATCTTGTCGTGATAGTACAGGACGTTCAAGACGTTCCCCCCATTTTCACACACGCTCCACCCCTAACCAAGCTTAACAATACCATTCAACCTGTAAGTAGCACAAGCATCATTAGTCCATATTTGTAGAATAACAATAGTTGTTAAAAATATATTGCCGTAGGGTGACCTAATCCTGAGGGTTCACGCAGAGGATGGTGATAAAGGGGTCCCAAGAGAAGTGACATATGGACTGGTCTCTGAGGGGAACCCATTCACACCTTTTTTCAATATCTCAGAGTCTACTGGTTCGTAAGAGTGACGTCATAAAATTTGAAATTCTATCGCAACTGCATATATAGAATAATCAGTATTCAAGACATCAATAGAAACATACAGAGAAAAATAATGACGTAATGCAATCGAAATAAAAGCAGTGAAAAATTGCTTCTGTCTTCATATGGCATAGTTATTTTTTCTAATAAAAAATAAATTAGCAGTATGTTTCTGAATAGTTATTTGGCACATCATTTTCTTCTATCGTATATAATTCATTAATTCAACGAGATTTCTTCTTCAACTAGTTGTATTTAGATATGTGGATTAACCATAATTTTATGGTTCGGTTAAGTAAGACGTATATGACCGGTTTCTGACCGTTTTTTAACTCTAATAGAAATTTGTATGCAAAATGACTATCACAGTTTAGCTGCGTCAGATACGAGCCAAAATAACAAAAAATCGTCTATATATTTATTTGAGTCATTCTTTACGAATTCAATCGGATAACTTTTTAATAGAACTAGCGAACTAGCGCAACTAGCGAACTGTGTTTGAAAAACATAACATAATAGTCATAAAACGGAAATAAAATAGGACTAGTCCCATATTTTCATGATTTGCCAGGATTCATACTGTAACATCCAATTTTATAAATCAAGTCACCCTCAAGATGAGTTATTGCAAACATCTTCCATTTCCTGTATAACAATATTAGGGACTATAAACATCGTCATCTAGCAACCGTGGTAACAGTATTCATATTGCACTCATTAAAATTTATTTCGAATTTTAAAAAATGTTTCTCAATATTGGTTATTTATCTGGAAATGAGAGAAACTAAATTATACCCTACAAGTTCTCCGTTATGGCAAGAATTATTTCCGCTCCCTCATATGTAATTTTGCGAATCAATATTTAGAATCACTTTGTCTGCTCGATATTTCTTCTCTTATTATTGGCGGAGAAATTGAAGTTGACACTCAGATTAGTTTTAGTAAGATATCTGAGAATCTAAATGATGAATTTATATTTCCAGGATTCATCTGGTTTTCCCTTTGATCGCCCTCAAAGGTTCTGCTGAAAATACATCTATGTCCCTTGGAATCGCCAAGGTTCCTAGATGATATTTACAGCCCTTAATCTGGTAACATTTGCTGTCCCTCGAAAAGATATAAAAATTCTCAAGAAATTCAAAATACTAATTCTTCTCCAAATATTTGAATTCATTAAATTAAATATTTGAATTTACTAAACTATTCATTCTTATAATTCTCCTTGAGTGATGCCCATATCATTACGATCTAAATGACCTTCACCTATTCTCAGAACCATCGGATATCCATGTTTTTTTTTGTGTAATCTTGAAGATCAGCAATCAGTAGAGCTCGCATTGATTCATGAAAAAGTGAATTGTGTGAGAGCGGTAAACGGTCATTATACCATTGAAAAAAAAAGTGCAGTGTTCAAGTTATCGATCGAATGGTCAAGTCCCCGAGGAACTAGCGCTAGCCGCGATCTTTATCTCATGTTTCTAAGACGCATGCAATATCCCGACTGCAACCCCCTTCAAGAATAATATGGAAACTAAGTGAATTTTAGGTAACATATACGGGATTATTTATGTTGATGAAGCGGTGAATCAAATTATTGCCATTACCGAAGAATAATGAATTGTTGGTTATACGTTTGTTGCGGAATTTTCCCCTGCAAATGTAAGGTATAATATATACTTTTCCGACAGGTGAAATTATTCTTGCGAGACCGTTAGAGGAGTTAACGCAGATAACTCATGTTGGGGCGCCAGTTGTGCTGAGTGTAGTTGCTGAGGAAATTAGACGATCGCCGAATGAACCACCGGCGCAAGCTACGGTTGTGGAAGTTGGATTACTGCTTGGAGAACCTGCGAATAGTCCGCCATATTTTGAAAATGACAAGTGGGTATTATTAGCTAACAACAAGTAATTGCAAATAGTCGTTTACCTCCTTTTGAACTAGCAGTAGTTGAGTGAATTTTCTCGCTTGAACATAATTATTTTACTGACCGGGACTAAGATCCATTTAATTTAAATTCAGTTACGTTGCCTGGATGGACGAAAATCCCGAACCTGGCTCTCTAGTTATCTTCAACGAGCCATACTCAACGCGAGTTAAAGACGAAGACATTGGAAAAGCTGGTGTTTTCGCCCTCAAGCTGGAAAATAACAACGGTACATTTGAAATTAGTCCAACCGTGGCGGAGAAATCTGCCAGTTTTATTCTCAGCGTGCGAGATAATACATTAATCGATTATGAAGTTCACAAGAGTCTTCGGTTCAAGGTGAAATCATCAAAGTTCTTCATAAGTCGTTTAGGAAGTGATAAAAGCAAGGAAATCCCAATGCGAATGTTAAGAGACCGTCTTTTTCCAATACATGCAATTCTAATTGTTAATCTGGCATTGCTTTATCTCTGTTTATCACTTCATCGCTACACTGAAATAAAAGATGACCTAATATCACAAAACTAATCTTTTCAAACAAATACATCATCTCCTGAAAACGAATGGTTCGGGACCAGAATTCCGTTGGATGAAACGGACCATATGCGAATTCTGTAAAGTGTTTGTCACTCGAGCACTACTTGGTGCGATATTAAGAGATCCCGGGTCCGATTCCCGGCTGGGGATTTTTCCTCACAATAATTCTAATTTTCTTTGATTGTTTTAAAACAATTCCTTTAGAACCTTTCAAAAATTAAAGATAAAGTGAGAGATTCTTGGCCCAAGAAATTGTTTTTTTTTTTTCATGTCTAGAGGTGAGACAATGGCTTAAAACACTAAAGTCGTCAATCCGGTAAATCATAAAAGATGAGGTTTTGTATTATAATAAATGCATGGTGAAGTCATGCACAATAAGATCTCTAGACATTCCTAAAATATGACCATTTGACCATCCGTTGCTTTCAATTGCAATGACTTCAAACGAAATAAATGACCTCATCTCCTTATTTCAAACCTTTCTTATCGTTTCGAGAATATTGTTTTTTCCAGAAAGAAATTAATTTTTGTGATACTTGCCTGAAAAGTGCACTTTTAGAAACGGTTCAATGCGAGCGTACGGAAAGTAAATTCTCGTGCGTAGAGCTTGGCTTAAAGGAGAGTCTACAATAAACGCACATCATTCGTTTGCGTCACGCTGCAAAGGTAATTAATATATCTATATTTATTGCAACGTGACGTAAACGGAGGACGTACGTAGACTGTAGTACCGTGTCAAACATTGAACTCGGCAGGTAGCACAAAAAATAGGATTTGTCACACGTGTGTGCGAAAAAGTGGAATTTCACTCACTAGTAACACAATATATTATTTTCATTCAGTATCGTACTGCTTTATGCCGCACCGACTTCTTGTTTGCAACCTCTCGTTAATTGATAGAATATTTATGCTATTTTCATAGCTCTACGATTTACTTTTGTAATATTCGGTCGTTTTTCTCTCAGTCTAAATTGTTTGAATGGGTTTGTGACCTTACATTTTTTCAGATAGTTGCTCAAGAAGTAGGCCCTGCAACAAACCTCTCTGCCTCAGTGCCAGTTATGATATTCCTTCGTGACCTGAATGATAATCCCCCGACGTTTCAGGAGGCAACGTATAAAGTGACATTATCAGAAAATGTCACTGCAGGAACACGCGTTGTGCAGGTTCACGCAACGGACAAGGATACTGGGTCGTTCGGGAGGATCCAGTACACTCGAATTATAGGCCCTGGGAGTGAAGCATTTGTCATAAATCCTGATACGGGTGTTATTTCTGTGGCGACGAGTGCCAATCGAATTCTTGATCGAGAAAGTACACTACAGCTTCAGTTGACTGTGGAAGCTCGTGATGAGGATGGAAAGGGTCTCAGGGGCTCTGTTCCTCTCGCCATCAATCTGCTCGATGTCAATGATAATGCACCAATTTTTGAAAAGGATAGCTACGATTTTTTTGTCAATGGGGACTTGACTAACTTCACTGTTCCTGCAATTATAAAAGTACAATTTTAAATTATGAGTTTACTTTGTTTAAATATTAGTATTACTTTCAGTTTAAAGTATTACTTTCAGTTTAAATTATCAGTTTACTTTATTAGGGTCTTCAGTAATTTTCTTTTTGAATGAATGTCACAGCAATCGATAAAATCAATCTCCATGGGATTATTGACCACCGTGATCGCGGAAGTTGTCTGCATGTCTCACACAATATGGCTATCGAAAACTGTCAAATTGCCCAAAATAAAAACTTATTCTCCTCACAATTCCTGACATCGGGGAGTACCCGATTCGATTTCACACGGGGCCGACAAGAAAAACAAATTTTTGGACGCAAGTTTCATCTCATTTATTCCATTAATTAGTCCGTGGAAATGGCTCAAAGTTTTACCCGCTTTTGTATATCTATATGTATAGGGTGACGTCAGCACCCTGTTTGCAAATTGTGATTAAATATAGAATAGAAAATCGGTAATTCAATGGCATCAGAATTGTGAAATTACGATAACAGAGTTTTGAATAGTGAGCGTTAGAGTTTTTCAATGATTTACCCAATAACATCATGGTAGACTCCCGCCATGCCGCCATGATGGAAAATGGCGGTGGTACGACAATATGGCGATATTTACTACAATGATTTTAGCGACATTATGCGGAATAGTTGGAGCATCATTATGAGCAATAGTTTGAGCAATGTTCATTGCAGCGATGAATCAACAATTTTATCAACATGGAGAGCGATATTAACCATCATATCAAATCCCATTGACAACTGCGCCATCGTTCCCAATCATGGCGGTAGTTAATCGCAATGTAATTGGCTGGAGTATTTAAAAATTCCAATGTTCACCATTTGAAAGTCTATTATCGGAGTTTAGTCATTTTTGTACCATTGAATTTCCAATTTTCTATTCTATATCTGTCTGAAATTTGCAAACAAGGTACTGACGTCATCCTGTATATATTCGTGGTGCCTTAACATAATTAGGTAACGGGAAATATTTTAATGATTGCAAGGAGATTGTCCCGTTAACAAACTTGTATTTTCCCCAACTTATAGATAATGGTATAGCTTACACTTGCTTGTCAAAAGTTTTCAGTCAACGCGATTCCCAAACTAATTCTAGGCTTAAATTTTGCTAAGAATAAATGAGAGAGGATCAGATATCGAATAAAATTCGGAATTACAATCACTGTTGTTTTATCGTTAGTATGGGTGCGATTATCGCTTGTGATGTGGCTTGGCGCAGTGGGCACGTTCGTTGCCTCACATGCGTAAGGTTCCGAGTTCAAATTCCGGCCGGGTAAAATGGTGCGATCTAGCTGTTTAAAGTCTTGAAAATAACGATAAAAAAAATCTATCGCTCTCGGTGCATCTTCCAGTATATTATAAAATAGTTCCAAGTCGTACACTCAGATCAGGATCTGTTCTATAGTATAGGTGCACTTAGTCCGACATCAACTTTAAACACTTCTTATTGTTTTATTTAAATTAATCAGTCTACAGGCTACGAAGGTGTGCGTATTGCCTCGTAAAATTTCGCTAATTGCGAACCATACGTTTTACCGACCGGTTATGCCCAAGATTAAGGGGAACGGAGTTGACGTAGGGGGTACGCAATTTATTCTCGCAGGAGTCTGTATAATTTCCTTCCATTGAAGATGCGATGGTGACTGTCTTAAAATTCTCATAACCCTTTCGTTAAGCACTCTCGGAAGGTGCTTAGATCAGCACCCCGTGGACGTGTGCAAATCGGCGTGGCAAGTTTCTGTGAGTGGAGAACATTCCGCTAATGTTCGTCTTGCGACATCCGCTTGACGTTTTTTTTTTGGTCAGCGATTTATGCTCTATTTTTCGGAATAAATTCTTAAAATTTGGTATATAGCAGTATCCCCCATGCAGGTGGATAGGGATTGATAACATTAAAAACATTGGGGAAAAGTGAGACTATTGAAAAAAATTTATAAACAAATAAACAAACAAATGAAAATAGAATATTCATTAGTTTAACAGGTATGATTATAGGCATACTATGTCTTGATGTGAAAAATAATAAATTATTCCGTAGCGTAAATGCCATCATGGGAACATTGAACAGTACGAAAGAAGGACACTGGAGAAGAATAATCTTGGAAATAACAAATAACTTACCATTCAAACAAATGAAAATGACGATAAAAATAATAACGGAAATCGGTGTAGAAAAAAATATGGGAAATTTTCCACGGAGGATTTTCAGGAGCATTTATCATAGAACCATTGCGACAGATCCATTCGGACGCTTATCACCAATTAAATTGGTAGAGAGAAAGAATCTAAAAGACTAATAACGAGTAAAATAACGGTCTGTCGCTTGTCGAATGGGCTCGCAACCCTGCTTGTTTTGGAACAAGCTTGTGGTTGTGGAAAACTAGACGTGTTTGAAAGATCTGTTGAACAGCTTTGAAATTAGCGTGATTATATCTATAAGTTTATATCAGTTTTATTTTCGAGGAAGAATTCATCCACATTTTATTGAACCATGCATTTTACAGACAATTAACGTTAATGACTATGTTCTTAGAACGGTGGGTTGCCGAACGGAGCATATGGGTTTAATTCTCATCGTAGTTGGAAATAGTATATTACGATACCAGTGAAAACAATCAGGGGTTGACGAGCATATGACAGTGCACCGTATAACAGTGACAATTTCCTCAATTCTGATTTTGACCAATCAGAGTGCAGTATTCGGAGTCACGTGACGCGTTTCACACTGGTATCGAAATATATTATTTTTTATTTTGGATTTCACGTGGAATTGCAAATTAGAAAGCTGAAGAAAAAATCTAACGAACATTAACAAAAAAAAAAGTCCAAATTGGAAGAAACCTGTAGTCCATGGAGCCTTTTTTAATTAAAAACTTGAACGTCACCTGTTTCCAAAATTTTGGATGTCCAATCAAATATCAAAAGTCAATCAATAGGTTTTGGACGGCCAAAAACATGGAATAGAATCAATCAATAGGTCCATTTGGCCATAACAAACTTTCACGTTTCAGAGCAGTCTCTCTGAAACTATGTGATTTTTTAAAATGATCCACCTGATGTACATCAAATATGATTATTTTACTACTTACTCAACTGATGAATATCAAATTTTTCAAATCAACAGGCAACAGATGCTGATGCCGAACCTCCCAACAACGAAGTTCGATATGAATTGATTCACGGAAATTACGAAAATTATTTTTTTCTCGATGAAGTGACTGGCGAAATTTTTCTGAGGAAGCAAATGACGAAAGCCAGAACTATTCGCCATAATCCCTATCAAGCTCTGGCATCAGAATTCAGGAAAACTATTTTTCCAAGTAATAAGGGTCTTGCAAAATCAAACAGCTCAAATATCCTCCCAACAGCGTTCACTATTAATCATAAAAATCAATCAAATGCGGAAAATGGGACGGAAAAATTCATACGTCGGAAACGTCAAGACACAGACAGAAATGTGCTCTTCATTCTCACAGCCAGGGCTTACGATTTAGGTAAATGTGGACGTGCGTATGGAAGGGCCCACTTTGATGATACTACTTTCTGAGCTATGCTCGCTATTATTACCACAATTTCCATTGAAACCAATGTTAAATTATTCTTTTGGTTTCCTCTAGTGATATCATTTTTCATACCAACAGGATCATTTTTGGCTTGAAATGAGCGGAATGTTATCAGATTACTGAAATATATATAACTCTATGTCGACAAAGTGAGCCTTTTCCATGCAGACGGCCACAAATCATGTAAAATTACTAAACTTTTAGGAATTAGCCGAAATTTTTTTAATTTTCATTTTTTTTTAATTCTTTCGTTTTCAACAGACAACATATTGCAACTCAATTTAACGACTGAACTAATACATTAATGATTAACATCATACAAAGATTCAATTTGTTTTTATATGAGCAATTACAAGGGATCAATAATTTAGTATTAGTAGTTGTTTTTTGTAAAGGGTTTTCCATGCTTTAATATTTTGGTTGAATCGTTGACGTTTTGAGAAATCTAGGGAATACAGTCTTTTCAACTACGAGATTTCAATTAAGGACAATAATTAATAATAATTTCATCCGTTTAGCGTGTATTTAAATCTGAACACTTGAAATCCGTAGTTGAATGTCGTTAGTTAAAATGTCGCCTGATTGAAAAGACATGGATTCTATTATGTTTTTCATTAGGAGTTCCACACTTGTCGGGTACAACCCAAGTAAATATTCTACAAAGTCCCTCAACCATTGCACGAATTGTGATGTTCGTGGTAGCCGAAGAGAATCCAGATCCTGTTAAGACCGCTCAAACTTTGGCCACTATTACTGGTGGTCATATTACGGTGAAAGAAATTCGACCATATGTGCCGGGCAGCACCCTTAATGGACATGAAACGACTTTGCCAAGTACTGATGGTGTGAAGCGGTGAATATATTCATACAAAAAGTTTGATCCACATCTCTCAGATTCGATTTGCGGGATAATTATTAGGTCATCCCTCTTCTGGTGTCACCTTTTTCTTTTCAGCTGGCATGGTATTGCACCATGTGACGAAAGAAATTGTAACATGATAGTATTGCTCATTCAGTATAGCAGTGTCATATACTTTTCATTTTAATTACGTTGCAGTATTTACGATGGAGGAATTGAAAAAATCTGGGAGTGTAATGGAATAACGAATATTCCTGAAATTTTGTGCCCTATTAGATTACTCTGGAGGAGTTGCGCACGGGTTATTAGTAAAATGTGTTGGCCGCAACGTATCAAATAAACGAACAATACAACGCTGGCTCAATGCCTATAAACGAGGTCGAACGTCCGCTGAAGATGAGGTGCGGGTCCCTCGACCAATGTCATCAAATAGATTAGAAAGGAGAGATAGAATCGCAGAAGCTCTCCGTCAGTCAGCTAGAGTGAGGGTCAACGATCTTTCCACCCAACTTGGTATTACTCATTCGACTGTGCATAAAGTACTCACCGATGGATATAAAAGGGATCGATACAACTATGATATCTGAACGTTATAAGGCGTTTTTGGATGGCAATATTCCCAAATGGGCACAAGAACATCACATAACAAGCCCCCTTGCTTTACACGATATTGCCAGACCACATAAAGCACGCATCGTTCGGCAGTTAATTGACAATGAAGATTGGGTAGAACTTTTCCACCCACCATATTCTCCCGATATGAATCCGTGTGATTTCAATTGTTTCGGTCAAGTGAAAAGGGAATTGTCAGGCACTCGTTACAACAGCAAAGAGCAGTTAGATATTGAGCTGCATAGGATTAGTTCCATGTTGAATGAAAATGGGACTCTACATGGTGTTCGAGAATTGCCAGCAATCTGGGAGCGCGTTGTCAGTAATGGACGAGATTACTGAATAATATTATGAAAGTATCATTGTATGTCGGCTATCGCTTGTTAAGATACAGAAAATAAAAAAAGTGACGCCAAAAGTGGGATCACCTAATACAATAACTTCCGCCCTACGGATCCGAAAGTTAATAATGTTAGAAATAGAAATAAATAAATCTAATAAGGTTCTTTCTCTTTTGATATTTTGTCCTCCAATTTTTAGTAAACACAAATTATTTTTTCACTTTGAATGAAAAATCGCTTCTGCGCAAAAAATAAAATGCCAAAAATCGATTTTTTTATCGAACGCGGACAGTAATTAAAGGGTTATAAGAAAGAAAAAAATCCTGTAATATGAAACAAGCACTACCATATATCTAAGAACTATCAAATATTTTTATAGCAATAAATATTCTCCTTTTCAATTATTTCTATTCTGAATATACTTCATAGTAAAGTTAGTATTTTCTCATTTGCGTATATTAGAATCGAGATGAATTAAAATTGTACCTAATAATTAAAAATTTTCTGAGTTTAGAAGTATCGTGGTAGCTCGTGTAGAACCAGCAGGAGGTACCTCGCTTGTCGACATTGATAAAATTAGAGCCGCCCTCGCAGCGAATGGAGTTGGTGTTATTGGTGGAGACATGCAGTTTCCAAATGCAAATCCTAGAGACGGTGGTACAACGATTAATATAACAAATACGATTCCATCAGTATACAGTGAGGAAGTCGTAAGTAAACTTAAAGATCTCAGCTTGACGATTGTGACCACGTAAAATGAAAGATAAATATTAGGCATTCAATTTAGACAGTCTACAAAGCCGAGAATAAACTGCTCTTCTGGCTCCTTATCCTCCTGGGTCTGCTTATACTAGTGGCTATTTTCGCCCTCATATTTTGCTGCGTCTGTCCTGGGTGTCCATTTTACATGGCACCAAGGAAAAGAAGGATACATTCATCTGAAACATTAGTGGCCCGGTCAGATGGGAGACCGAAGAGGCATATTCATCGGAAGTATCCAATGATGATGCAAGGTAATTAATTGATCAACTGATGAGTTTACATGAACTATGCTCATTCTATTCAGAGGTAATATTGTATGAAGAGATGAGTTGAGATATAAACGTGCATATTACTTGAATCGGAGTATATTGTAAATAAACAAAAGCAAAGTATCTGTTAATAAATTTCATTTTGGTATAACACTGTATTTAAAAACACTTTCACAATAACGATCAAGTACAGGTCGTCAGTAGGCTCATCTTCTTGTACGACTCTTCTGAGGAATATTTAATTTCATTCATTATTATTCCGTTCTTCTGTGAAAATATTGCTATAATTAAATTTTGCTTTCATTTACGCCAATAATGTCCTATAAATTTGATTAGATTCCAACTGGTCTGAGAAGAAACAGGCCTGGAGTGCAGATCCAATGAGGCTGCACTGGCAATTCAACCGTCGAAACACGAAGCAATATGGATTAGCCTCTTTACCAGGCGACGTGGTGCGCATCCCTGATTCCAACTATCGTTGTCCTCGCAAAGCTATGTCTCTTAGAGGAGATCCCCAGATCCCGATTCCTATGAACGATCCATTATACCCTCTAAGACGACAAGAGGAGCATCGGATCCATATGGAGAACATCGTAAGAGCCAGAGAATATGAAGCCGCAGATATTGACTCCTTACGCAAGCACGAGTTTGAAAGAGAATCAGATTTAGGACGGCAACCACATGGGCCAATACTAACGAGACGTGAACATCACTTTTATCGTGAAGGAAATGCAGAAGTGATGAAACTTGTAACTAGAGATGGAATAGAAGAAACTCTAACAACGATGCACAGACCTCCAGAAATCATAATCGACCAAGCCAGCGGTCACAAATTTGATGGTAAAGACATTCTCCTTCGCAGATTCATAGAAGACCAGAAATTACGAGTAGCTGGTAAAGAATATCAAGATTGCCTTCAAGATGATTTTGAGCGACAAAGTATGGAGTCTCATCAGAGACAACATGAACTGTCAATGCAACAACAACAACAACACCAGCAACGGGAAATATTAGTGATTCCTGAGATACTAGAAGTAGATCATCGTCAACATCTCGAACAACTCGGACCAGACGTTCAAAGATTGATAATTGATCACGGAATATATGAAAAACCCGAGAGATCAGAAATACGCGAGCATCAAGATATTCTTGCAGGAGCAACGCTATTAATTCCTATGGAAAAGCCTCTTGAAAAATCAAAGGAAACAAGTTCAGTCAATCTTCAGACCTACACAATGCACGATCTCGAATTTGCGACGCGAAATGTCTTATTGACTCGACTCTTGCTAGAACGAGATGGCCGAGTAGGTGCAGGTGTTGTAGATCCTACAAGTTATCTGGAGACTCAGAGTCTTCCTGGGCAAGTAGCTGCGGGGACTCAAACAGACCAGACTGCTGCGACGCAGACTGAACATCAAACTAGAAGCAGGAGTGATAATGAATCTGAAGAAGAGTCTAGAATTCGTAAAAAAATGAAATTTCTGAAACGATATGGAGAGGAACCGACGCGCATCAGGACTCTATGGATGAAGTCACCAATTGAAGAAGAAGAACGTCAATATTCAGGACAACGTACGACTATCTCTCGCAGAAAAATGAGAGATATCAAAGATGGACGAACGATCTCTATCGAACCTGAAGTTCTACGCGAAATTTCGGATTCGTTGGATGAAAATCCAGAAATGCCCGCAAATTTCAGAAAAGCACCAGACAGTTCGAATTCACAATACGAGTCTCGAGAGGAGGAAGCGATTCCTAAAATAGAAGATTCTTCGTCGGTAGAAAGAAAGCAAGCAACTCATAAAAAAGGAAGGAGAGAAAAGAGAGGAGAGAAAGAGGAAAAGAGAAAGAAGACTACTAAATCGAGGAGCGATACAGCATCGGGACCTAGTTTTCGT
Organism: Diachasma alloeum; assembly: GCF_001412515.2. NCBI lineage: Eukaryota > Metazoa > Arthropoda > Insecta > Hymenoptera > Braconidae > Diachasma > Diachasma alloeum. Next base: position 195,288 of record NW_021680813.1, on the reverse strand, counting down.
ATTCTAGAAAAGGAAATGAATTCACTGAGCAGAAAACTCTCCAAATTAACTGGACGGAAGATTTCTAGTGGGGAAGATTCAGGTGAACAGAAGAAAGTGTGTTGTACTCAACCAAAATGCGAAACATCTCAATTCAAAGATTATCATGAAGAATTAAAATCTAGAAAAATGGAATCTAAGTCGGAAAGGAAAGTTATCCAGGACGCTAGTCAATCTGTTACAAAACAACACCTGAACATTCCAGATCAATTGGTTAGTCATAAAGCCAAACAAAAATCGAAATTACGGAAAGTATTACCTATTAGTACAGCGAGTTCAGAATGGGAAGAATCAACTGAAAAATCTGTTAAGAAATCGAAGCCTCAAGCAGAAGCGCGAGAACGTCAAAAACTTGAACTTCCGGTAGGTAAAGCAGTGCATGCAAAATTAAGAAGACAGGGGAAAACAGAGATGAAAGTAGCCAAGAAGTCTATGACAGAAAAATTGACTAAATCTGAAGCAGAATCCGTCATTACAAAATTGAGTAGCAGTGAACATGACTACACAATAACCTCTGATAAACCAGCTAATATCAGAAGAGGTGAAGAAGTTCCTAAAACGTCCGTTGACGCGATCACAGAAAAGAACAAATTCTTGATATCTTCAAGTAGTATTGTGCATGAAATGGAGAAGCCCAAGATATTAAAGGAAATGTTACCATCTGCAACTGAAGAATATTCCGATTACGGGGACGCTTCGGCATCTAGTATGCGTGAAGCCATAATTATTAAGTCACCAAAGAGGAGTAAGAGTTCCAGTCGTACAACAGATGTAGGAACAATGGGATTAGGATACTCAGAGAGACGAAGTGTAGGAAGTAGTCCTGATTCGGAATCGATTACATCAACACGGAGGAAACAAAGTAATGCAGGAATTCAATTACTACTTGCAAAGCCCGACAGCACTGCAGCGATCTCTACTGAAATGAATGAAACCCAATTGGAAAAACAGCGCGAGGAAATCACTTTACCTGTGACCGAGAGTCCTACCAGGTCGGATAGGGTTATGAAGAAAAAATCAAACAGAAAACGCGTGAAAATAGCAGAAGAAAGGTATGAGGAGGATGGTACACCTTTTGAAAAATTGAATATTGAAACTGAAAGAGCAGAGAAAATACAAATAGATAGAAAGAGCAGAAACCTGAGAGAACGTACACCTGATGATGATATGGCTTTTCCAGATCAGTCGATTATATCTGCAATGAAGTATTATGGTGGAGGTGAAAGTTGTGTAAAAAAAAGCTCTGACACGACGATATCCTCCCCATCCGAAACGAGCCCTGGAAAAGAAAAACCATCCGTTACAAAATCACCCAGAGCACGATCACCTATAATCCCAAGTGTTCAAAGCATAAGAACCACAATGGATGGAATTATCGAACAAGCAAAAACCTTTGTTTCAGGTACAATGAAAGCAGTGAAAACATCTGCAGACGATGCAAAAGATAACATTACTGGCATTTTCGAACAAAAAATGTCAGACGAAGAGACTCAGGTCTTCAAGAAGGAAGAGACAATGAGAAATGCAGAAGAGGATATGAAAACTAGTCATTCCGATGCACTAGAAAGAATACAAATTGCTGTCGAAAATGTTGAAAACACTTTAAGCGTAAAACTTGAAGAGAAACTATCAAAATTAAAGAGTGAAATTTCTGAGGAGCAAGTAACGAAAAATATGTTAGAGAAAACAGAACACACTAGTTCAGACATTTCAGAAATTGTACAAGCAATTACTATGGCTACAGCAACCCCTTGTAGAACAATGCTTGATCAAAAAATGTCAAAATTGAAAGAGGCGGACGAGTTGAAAGAGGAGATTGCTCAAGAGGAAACAACAGGAGATATGGAAATCCCAACTGAAAGTGTCAATTCTGATGTTATGAAAACACTCAAATCTGGTAGTGAGGATTTAACAAATACTTTTCACACAAAAATCGAAAGAATTGTGAACGTGAAGAGTGGAATGCGTAATTTCATTGATTCTGGGATACAGAAACTGACAGGGGAAAGCGGTGAACTGACAGACACTGGATATTCACAATCCGCACAGTCCCCGAATGCAGAAATAGAAAAATATCTTTCAACAATACAAACTGAAACGAGCCAGAGCCAGTACAAACTTGGTATCGATCAACCTGAGAAGCCACCATCTATAGCTAAGCCTAGTTCAAACGGTCAATCCCCTGTCTCGACGGAGGGTTCACCTAATAATCCTATAGGAATTGATTATCCAACTCCAAAACAAAGTCAGGCACTTCAACAAAGAATAGAATCAACACCATCTTTGGATATAACAGTAACTTCCTATCCATTCGATTTGAGTGGAATCCCAATCCATGACAATACTCACATACCAACAAAAATTGTGGACGAATTGAAACCCACTGAAGATGGTTTAGAACAGTTTGAAAGTGCAAATTTAGAGACAACCTCGATAAAATCAGGGGGAAGTCAGTCATCCAAAAATATGATTATAGTGAGGGAAACATCCTTTCTCAACTCTCCTAAACGAGAATCCCCTAAAAAAGATGATTCGATCGCGACATCAGGGAAGAGTGAAAAAGAAGCCAAAGGAGATACGTTCATTGTCATGTCAGAGAAGATTCAATTGAGAAGACCAAAATCTTCGGAAATGCAAATTCCAGATTCTGATATTAAAGCACCAACCCCTGAAATTTCTACTGAGCCTTCAAATTTGAAAACAAAGGGCAGAGAATGTGAGCGTCGAGTCTCTGTGTCAAAGGATACATTCATTTTCACAACAGAAGAAAAACTTCAAAGGGGTACACCAGCGCCCGAACAATCGGGGGTAAAAATTCCGGATTTAGATATCGAGGTACTGACTGCCGAGATCGCTGGTATACCTTTGGATTTAAAATTAGAAGGGCAACAACGTAAGACTGAAGTCTCTGAGTCACAAGATACACCCATTTTCACAACAGAAAACATTCAAACAAATACACCAACACCAGAATCATCAGCGTTACCAATTCCGGATTTAAACATCAAGGTACCCACCCCAGAAATTCCTACGGGACCCCCAAATTTGGAGTTGGAAAGAAAAGTAGGTGAAACCGCAGTTCCTGTATCAAAAGAGCTCCCAAATTTATCAGAATCATCATTAGAAAGGTTTGAAGAAGATAGTAACATATCTAGTCGGTGCTCCACGCAAACAACATTTATCGCTCAACCATATGGAACTCCTCGGCACAAAAAGTTAGTTCAAATAGAACATATAATTAATGATGATTCTTTATTACTACCATCAACATCTTTCGATGTTTCCATGGATGACAACATCGTAATCGAAACCGTTTCTTTTGAATCTCAAGTAGGAACGAAAGAGAGTGATAGTGGAGAACTAGAAATGTTGAAGCCAGTAGAAGTTCCTCCTGATGATATTGTGGTAAATGAAATGGAGCATACTGGAGGGGCAGTAGAGGAAGAAAATAATGAAATTCAAATCCAAAAAAGAGAATTTGTTGTTACTCACAAACAGGAAGGGCCATCTTTGGAAATCGCGGATAAATCAACCACATCTAGCGATCAGAATAAAAGGAAGGAAGAAATTAAGCCAAATCAGGTAGAATTAATTTCTAAAACTCTTCAAGAAATATTACCTGATGATGATGGTTCAACTTCTGACCTTCTTCCAGATATTTCCCAAGGCACAACTAGCAGAGAAGTAAAAACATCAAATACGCAAAAGACTTTTGGTATAATCCATAAAATGGTCAAGGCTGTCCCTACTGGATATTTGAAAAAAAACGACGAAAACTCAAGAAAAGTATCACGGAAAGAGAGACCGACTAGAAGGGAAAGTCTTCAGAAAGAATGTAAAGATTCGAAAATTTCTACGATAAAAGAAAAACAGATTCAAAAAAAATTTCCTGAAGAACTTGCGACATCAAAGCCGAAGAAAACGAGACGTCAAGAACATAAAAAAGTACTACCATTAGAGACCAAGTCCCGGATTACAAGTGATCGCTTAAAAATGTCTAGAAAACCAGAGCGAGATGAAGAAATACAACCTGAAAAATTCAAAACAGAAAAACGAGGAAAATCGATACCAATAATAAAGAACAAAGAAACCATAACTTCAAGAGAAATTCCCAGTCCTCTGAAGAAAGTAAAAAAAAATCGATATACACGTGCAAAATTAGAAATCATGAAAAAATCATCATCTTGTATTGAAGTAGAAAAAGACGATCGGGTTAACACAATGCAGATGTTGTCTGACTCATCAAGAGATTTGCCAACAGAATGTGATAAAATAATCCCTATTTTTCAAGTAGAAAATGTTACAATGGTAATGACAGGGGAAACTGCTGTTGAGTCGGTACCAACCCCCAGCACTGTAGAGACGACAGCTTCAAGCAAGAATATCGAACACCGGGAAGAATCAACGGAAAAGAAGGAAATTTCCGTATCAAAGACTTCAGATGCCACTTCAAATATCCTAAGGCAATTAATGAATTCATCGAAGCAAACAACTGGAGCAAAAAAAGATGAAAAATCCCAACAAGATAAAAGAAATATTTCATCAAAGTCTGGAGAATCTCACCCTACTGCTTCCAAATTCATCACTGATCCGAAATCACCTGATCTTTTACATGGCAAACACTTGAAAGAAGACACCCCAGAAGCTCAGTCTCGTTACATGGTCTGGTATAAAGAAATGCAGGAGCGAAGAGACGGCGAAGATCAGGAAGAACCTCCAAAATGGCTGCGCAAAAGTACTCGCCAGAGATGGTTAAAAATGAGTCCAGAAGATCGAAAACATTTCGACTTGAAAACCCCAGAAATGACCCCCCGTCCTCACCGGAAAGTTAAACCCTCTAAAAACGTAGAATCTGAACAGCTTAAGGCCATTGTTCGTCAAGGGAGGAGGCTAAGACGAGCAGAAGGCGGGAAAATCGAAGAACCTCAAATCGAAATTTTCGCCCCTGAGAAACCCCCACAACCCACACAACCCTCAGCCTCGACAAAGTACCATCACCTAATTCAACATTCAGAGTACAAATATGAAAAAATTCCCCCATTTTACCTTCATCCTCCACGTGTCCCTCATCCTTCACCTCAGATATCTCCACGACATTTTGAGGATCCAAGCGGAAGTTGTTCTAGGGAAACAAGACGTCGTGATGAGGACATGGAGTCGGGGATTGTTCTATCGATGTCCACCGGTGGTCGACTCCGGCATCAACAACTTCTGGAGAAAAAAAGCGTCTTCGATATCGCTTACAGTGAGGCAGCTCCTTCGCAGCTACGCGCAGATAGTACAACTCCTCCATCGTAAATTCTGAAATCTCCAGTGGACATTTATTGGTTCTGTAGTCTGTAACGAAAAGAATTATACATAAATTTAATATTAATGTCTTTACCAACAGGATTGTTCCATCACTGCCGACTTGGAAAAATTAGGAAAACGATTGTTTATATTGCCAATCTTGTAAATAAATTCAAAAACCAAAAAAAAGCTTCGATCTCTAATCTCTGTCCAGTAGCATTAATGGAGTACCTCTTCAAACTCCTACTACCCGATTACAAAAGTCTCCTCGTTCTCGACTTTACCAACTATCTTCAGAACACCCAGTTTATCTGACGATTCATGTACTCTCCACGCAAAATGCCGCGAATTGTGGGTCCAAGAGTCGGATAAAGTACCATATTGATACTATTACCTTTAGCATTCTGTCGGTATTATTCGCAGAAGAAAATATTGCTAACTTTCTATTCAAATGGATTCATCAAATCTTTAATCAAAAGTTTAAGTTAATATTCATACAATAATTTTCACTCATGATAAAATGAGCTAATATTATCAAGCGACTTCAACTAAATAAGATTTCCGCGTATCTGCAAAATATTACAAGACACTCCCCACTCACAGAATGAAACACGTAGGAATTAACATTTACGCAATCGCTGACGTATTTAACCCTATAACGTCTTGCAAACGAAGAAAAAAAATCGTGAGTGTGACGTTACCAATGCAACTAACCTACCGTAATCAAAGGCATAATGGTGCATCAAACATAACCGGGGCCTGGTAAATCTCTATGCTAGGAACTCATGATACTGAAAGAGATGGTTTTGCACTGCGATTCGCGGCGTTTTATCGCTACAAGTGGGAAGGTCATGTTGGAAGACTGGTGAAAAAAAGGAGAGGCGCCCGCGTCTCTTGGTATCGAGCTACTCTCCTGATCAAGGCGTACGTCAACGGCCGGCCGTTTGTTGGCAACAGATGCGATTTGCAGGAGATGATTGGAATAACAAGTTTAAGTGGTTACATAACCCGGGCCGTGTATTATTAATGAGTCATTAATAGTATCCGGAGCAGAGGATGACTTAATGAAGATATTGCGAAACAATTAATGTAATTATCGAGCGCTATGATCAAATTGTGGGTTTCAATTTGTGAACATAGAGTAATCTACTCTTCGCGAAACGCAAAATTCAATTGAAGTTTAACTAAACAAGTTTAATTGTTGTTCCTCAATGAACCCTCGCAGAATGACCTTATTAAACTTCCACGATTGGGAAAACTACTGTTTATTCCATATGATATCCTGATGCACCACTAACTGCACCACGAATTCACTTGCTCAATGTGTAGTCCCCCATACCCAAGTCGGCACACTTATTGCAATGATTTTAATTAAAATTATAGCCGATTATAACGAAAAGTAACGGTCCGGATAAACAATGTATGAATGTTAATTGTTGTTAATAAAGATCGGTGTATGTTGTTGCGGCAACGGCGAACAGAGCAGCGAAGAGGCAGTCCCCTATACCAGCACTACGCTCACCAGACAGATGCAAGCTCACCTGCAAAATTTGCAATCTCTCTCGTCCGGTGCGACTCACTTTTACCAATCAGCAAATCCCCCACTTTTATATTTATTATTTCTACGCAACGGTTGCAGTGGAATGATGGCTTCTTCTGATCCATTTGCTTCCTCCGTAAACCAATCATGAGAAACAACAAGCGATTAAACGGTTACATACCACCCTAAGTAATTATTGGTCAATATTTGCTGTTTTTCAAGTGTTGAGATCTATGATTTAAAACTGATGAATTCCACACTGTAATAATGAATTTTTCTGCTTTATTAATCAGAAATAAAAGAGAATAAATGAAAATGTTTCTTATCCGGGGTTACGGAGTGAATATTTACGCTCCTGCTCAGTCTTGGGCTTTTGAACTGATTGGAAGTTGTCATCTTCATAACTACACACATATGAGGGGGGATAACTCTCAATATAAAGGAAAAAAAATACAATACGATACCCCAGATGGGTTGGCTACTGGGGTAATAGCCATCAATCATTGCCGAATTTTGGCAACGCGTTGGACAACGCTGGCGGCAGGGAACTATCACCAAAGTAGAGTTCTCCAACGGGTCCATATGGAGACCGAGGTGCGATGTGGGGATAGGGGAGGGGAGTACGAGAAGAGCACTCTGGTTCGAAACGTCCAAAAATCACCGGGCCTGGCACACCCACTTGGATCTATTTCGGTGCTCCAATAGAGTTCAAACGACAGGGAAAATACTACGTTAGTATAATTCAATGACTCAGTTGATGATATTTGAGACAGGAGAATTGGCGGGATGTGAGTATTAGAGGGATTTCCCTACTGTAGAAATTCTGCTGTAGGAAAGTGGCGGTTTCATCGATTGCAAGTGAACTGCTGGGAATGGAATCGACGTAGATTTATAATTACTTAGTCGACATCAATCAAGTCGGTAGAGAATAAATTTTCTTGTCTTCCTCCCTTTACTAGTAATTTAAGTGGTAGCAAATGATAGTACAGCATCTTAGAGTATGGAAATTCAACCGTTCAGTAGAAAATTCCTTGATCAAACGGACCCGTTGATTATAAGATCGGGAAGACATATTATACTGGAGAGGTAAAAGTTTGTATTTCAAAGGTAGTTGATGTCACTAGAAAGACAGAGTCTCTTGAATAGTGAAGCCATAAATCAAAAGGTAAGACATCAAAGAACCGGACAACTCAATATAGTTATCTCAATTAAAACTGCAGATTTAGAGAGAAAAAAAAACGTTGAGCAAGTTGAATGAAACAGAATTTTAAGTGTCCTGTCTCGATGACCCTCACCGCAAGGCACGCAATCCCCGTGTAGACATGAATGCCAGTATGACGTAACGCACGTAATTGTCGGTTGTACATGCACAAGGGGAATATGCGAGATAGGAAGATGATCAGACCTGTACTGCAAGTACATACTGGGACTTGTTTTATTAAAATGGTCCTCCAAGGTAGTATGTGAACGTGAGATTTACTCCTGATACTCGCGGCTGTGAATAACTGTATATCGCGCATGGCTCACTGTTTTTATTCCTTTTCAGAAAAAAGAAAATGGAGTTTTGGGATATACCGAGGTTTGAAGATTTCGTTAGTGGGATTTTTTCAATTCTCGGGCATTTAAAAGTGTGGAGGAAAAATGATATTTCACGAGTTAGAAGAATGTTCGACTTATTATTGGTTGCATATCTGATGTTTTTCAATGTCCTATTGATTGTTTCTGAGTTTTTGGATGCAGGAAATTACTACGATTTATCCAGTTTCGCCGCTCATATTAATCCACTATTTTTGCATTGCTTGGGACTTTTCAAGTGGAGTTATTGCATACTTCATCATGGGGAGATTGTAGAACTTGTCAAGTGTATGGAGAATTGTCATAATTTATGTAAAAGGATCAATCTACAGGATATCGGTACTTATGATTTATAGAGATAAAAGTAAATGTACGCATTGAGAATAAATTTGTTTCTGGATGAATAAATTTAATAATAAAGTGGCACAACACGTCGAGTGAAATATAAATGGATTTACGATTCGGAAATCACTCACGAATTTGAAGATTTTGAGAAAGAATAACTATGAAAATACCTTCTTTCAGTTTACTTTGAAGCTCCCTTACCTGCTGAACTTGATAAGATAGTAAACTTGCTAGTGGAGTGATTGTTTTGAAAATGAACACTCTGAGAATTTGAATAAAAAAAATTACGAAAATTTTTGAAATCCGTAAAATTTTATCAAGTCCCCTCTAATAGTGCTCATTATTACGACAATTTACCAATAAACCAGATAACGTTTCCTCGACTGAACTGTTTTGTCAGTTGCTTCTCTCTCTATTGCCAGAAATTTGCAATGTAATAAAATCAACTGCTTTAGAAATTGATTCCAGAACAAATTTATATGATCAAATGATTGATATTATCACACTCTACTGAATACTATATAATATTCTCTTTTAGAATATCAAAAGTACAAATTGAAATTATTCAGATGTCAAAAAAATTCAACGCTGTTCATGAACGTATGGTTTTTCGTGGCAATAGGTGGAGTAATGCAATGGTGTACTAACCCAGTGATGTATGATTTCTATGAACAATATTATGGCGGAAAAATCATTCAGTCAAGTGCGATGAGGCGCTTGCCTTATCCAGGATTGTTCCCCTGGGAGATAAATAGCATTTCACGATACATCATGAGTTTTGCTTTCCAGTTATGGGGTGGAATTGGATCTACAGTTGGCGTCGCTGTATTTGATATATTGAATTTGACGTTCATGATGTATATTTGTGTTCAGTTGGATTATCTAAAGGACACGTTATTGGATAAAAATAAGGAACAAAATTATATATGCAATAAGATTCAGATTTATGAATTGGAGGAGAAACTGAAAAATTGTATTCGACACCATGATAAAATTCTAATGTGAGGATAAGTTTGCCAAATCATTCATCGAAATTGATGGTTATTTATTCGAAATTTTTTTTTCAGATTTCTTACGAAACTGGAAAAATTTTCAACAGGCCCGATGTTTGTACAATGCGTGGGGACCATTATTGCACTTTGTTTGATTTCTTTTGAAGCCTCAACAATCCAATTTAATGTATAACATATTAATTAAATATTTTCTAAATTCGTGAGTTGAACGCGAAATCGTTATCAATACCACAGCTACCTGAATGGAAATTCAAGTCAGGCTGGGATAAGAGAGTGATCGGTCAGAATTAATTTTAATCAGTTTTGGATTGGAAATGTAACGGTTATTTGGATCTATGCCTAATCAAATTGATAGGATCTGAACTTGCTGATCAGTACCAGATCCAATATAGATCCAGTCGAGATTTGAGGGATCAGAATAGGATCAGAATTTACTTCGCGGCATTGGGTCCAGATTCTCTGTTGACAATTTTATCGCATCCATATCCGAAAATATAGTCAAGAAATTCTGACCAGTATTGGAACGGAAACTGATTTACACCCAAGTGAACTGAGCGAAATTTCCATTCAGGTATCTTCGAAAATAGTTGCGTTTAGGATTCGGTGACAGAAAAACTACACACAAGCAATACAGGAAACTGCTATCGATCACGATGAAATGAGTTCATTTTGATAGACCTTAAAAAAATTAAGTATCAGGATCGGAAATTTTATTGCAAAATACAGTAATTTTTAGCGTTATATACGGGAAAAAAATCTTGTACGGCGTGGCAAAATTTCCAGTCCTGGCACAGAATTTCTTTTTGAATCACACGAAATGAACGTATATGACCGTGCTAGCGCTGCAATTTGTTGTATCTATTTTTTATCACCGTAAATAAACCTTCTACCACAGTATACTTGGTATACTGGAAGGTAATATGTATGTAATGTTGATTTACTACTTAGCGAAATGCTTGTTGGATTCCTTACATGTGATATACGATTTTCATCCATTCGATTATTTTACTCACACTCTTTTTCTCATTGAAATTTTCCTAATTCATACCGAAATTTCTACAGGGAAGCATAGAACCTATAATGAAAACAATCATGATGTTTGAATACTGGAGCAGTATCGTGGCTGAACTATTTCTGTATTGCTACATTGCTTCTAAAATTGGAGACTTAGTTAGATTCAATATATTCCCTATTTTTTTCGAATTCACATATTGTCATGCTGAATTTGTTCTACGTTTGTAGGGAACGGACGTTGGTCAAGCGATATATGCCAGCAACTGGGAGCAGTCCTATGTAGAATACTCAGTCGATAATAAGAGCAAACGAAAAATTTCCGCCATCACCAATATCATTCAATTCAGTATCATGCGTGCTCAACGTCCAATTCTCATAACGGGTGGTGGTTTTTATATTCTGTGTTTACCAACATTCAAAGCTGTAAGCTCGTTTATATAATAATGTTCAATGGTCCATACGAAAACGATTCACCTCGGCTTCACATTAACACATTAGAAAAACAAGTGGAAAATCGCATTTTCTGTATATGGGTATAGTTTATGTTGCTAACAAAATAGCAATATGCTTCCGAATGTATTCTCTATTTTTGAAATTTATTACTCTTATTTCTTATTGTTTTGAATGGTGACACCCATATGACTGTTATGATCCCTATATTACCCTTTTATGAGCCCATAGAACCACCATATGACCTCATACAGCCCCTATATGAATCTCATATGAATCCATATCCCATATGACCTCGCACAACTTTTATATGACCCCATATAAACCATATATGACTCCCATTTGACCTCCATATGACCTAAAGCTTCATATTGTTACTATGCAACTTGATAAATAGTTATGCTGTTTTAATCATCTTTGCACTTCATCGAGAAAGCATCAAAACAAGCTTTTTGAGCCATGATTTCAAAAATTATAGGACATTTTCAGTATTATTGGGAGCTCTATTACGTAACATAGTAAGCTTCACTATGTAACATATTAAAGCTCACTATGTTACGTAAAATGTCCTATGACACATAATGAAATTATTTCAAATAGTTAAATACCATCGAGGAATGAAACGGAAGTACATCAATGTTAGATACAGAAATATTATTATTCAAAAACGAAAATTTTCTCGTTGTAAGAACCATATGAGATCGTACGAGTTGTACGAGTCGAACGTATACGCTCAGCCACTCACCGACTCGAGAATAGACTCCCTGGAGGTGGACAAAATTGCCATGTACATTGCCGCATGTAGAATTTAAAGCGGTGTTCTGCCCTCTTGTGGAGAAAATGTGGGTGCTCACGTGGATGTGGGCATTTAGGCTCTGTCCCAACTTTTTTCTGGCCATAGTCAATACTGCCCTAAACGTGGTTTATATAGACGACAACCATGTAAAATGCAGAACTGATAAAGCAGCTAATTTTAGTAACTAGGAAACCGTTTGACGAAAGTATAAACACCGTAACGTGAATAGGAACCATAGCTCCTAAAATGAATGCCATGTAGTTAGGACAAGAATGTCAGCTCGTAAAATAACAAAGAAGTGAGGAAAGGTGATATAACAGTAAAAAATTCAAATGGTGGTATGATAGAAAGGGTTAATAAAAATAATGATAATGATAACACCCAACTGAGTTGAAACTCTGAGACGATTTCTTAAAAAGAAATCTCAGTCACTTCAATACCATGGAATAAACAACGAATTATATAATTTATTAGAAGAAATAACAATACCATATGAGGACAAGAGCAATTTTCCACTTGTTTATGGAAAGGTTTGTTTATTTTTCATCACGCGTAAATCGAAAAAACTGAAAACTTGAGTATGCACCATAATAAATCATTGTTCTAATCGAAACGAACCATTGCCAGAAATATTGCACATAACGCATGTAAATAGTGACGAAAAAATTTGTAGAACCGAATGACAGAGTGAACACTTTTTCTGTGGACAACTATACATATGATATAGTGATTTGAATTACAACTCGTGAGTAATGGACAAATTTCGTTTACAAAAGCTGGTGGGACTCTCTGTGTCAAATGCTCTTATACTTCGACAACTCCAAGAAGATGGTTAATGTAGACCTACATATGAACTTTCGTAAATGGATAACTCATGAAATTTGATTAAGAGTATACACAGAAACTAACGCTGAACCAATTTTCGTTGCCTTCTGTCTTTTGATTGAACCCTAATCCCACATGGACAATTCGCACATGACACGCGCAGTCTGGTTTGCGCGTGTCAGAAAACCCCTCAAGCTTTTAGCTTTCAGTACCTCGACATTTGGAAGGGTGGAAGGAATCCTAGTTTCTGCATTCCCCTACACTTTCACAAGTTTTTAACTTTAATCCCGATTCTCCTGGAAAATCATCTTTTGGACGGTATAATGTAGGATTTTCTGCAAATGAATCTTGGATTTTATAGAAAGAATCTCAGTCTTTCCTACATTAAAGTGCTTCTGCAGTGATTGGAAATGGAGAAAATTTTCGAATAAGTTAAAGACACCACTCAACACGTTAATATTAGAGCGAGTCATTACACTCTACATGCCGAGCACCTTTTGTCAAATAAAACCAATGAGATTAAATTTTAATGGATACCGTCGCATAGGGGTATTCAGAAATATGAGGAGACAGGTCGCTTGGTCAAGAAAGCAGCGACTTCAGAAGCAGATCAAAATGATCAAATTTCGTCCACAAATTTCAGGGAACTGTTCAAAAATGAGTCCTTTACTATTACAAAACAAAAAATGAAAAAAAATAGTGTTGGTAAAGGTATTGAGTCCTTCTGAAGATACTATAAAAAAATCTCGAAAACCACGGTTCTATAAATAGAAACTTTCACGAATGATGATTATGTGGACTAATCGTGCAAGGGCCATAGCCTGGCAAGCCAGGATTAATGTTGTTCCGTCCCCGGAGTGTAAACGTGGATGTCCTGAGGAGGACTTGAATCATGTTATGTGGCAGCATCCTATATATACATGTATACTGAGTAAGGACTATAGTTGTACAATAAACTTAAAGAGAAAAAAACGTTTCCACCCTTCGACATAAGTGATGTCTTTCTCAGTACACTCAACATCAGAATCAAGAGGCAGGGTCATTAGGCGTTTCTCCAGCAGTCTCGGAATGATGGACATGCTTGGACATATTAGGCGTTCTTGAATAGAGGCAATTGAAATTTTGGTGCTCCCTTTCTCGACCGAGATTCAATGGAAGCTCAGTCGAGTCGAGAGAGAAAGTCATTGGACATGTCTCCACCAGCCTCGGAATGGTGGACAGGCTTGGACACATTAGGTCCTCGCAAATGAAGGCAATTCAAAATTTGGTGCTTCCCCTCTCGATCGAGATCAAATGGAAGCTTAGTCGAGTGAAAAGACAAAATCATTGGACATGTCTCCAGCAGTTTCGGAATGGTCCACCACTCTGAGACTGCTAGAGGTACGCCCAATGACTTGGTCTCTTGACTCGACTGAGCTTGCATTGGATCTCAATCGAGAGACGGAGCACCAAATTTTTAATTGCCTTCATTTGCGAGTGCCTAATTTCTGCAAGCATGTCCAACATTCCGAGACTGCTGGAGACATGTCCAATGATTTTGTCTCTTCGACTCGACGGAGCTTCCATGGGATCTCGATCGAGAGACGAAGCACCAAATTTTTAATTGCCTTCATTTTCGAGCGTCTAATGTCTCCAAGCATGTCCACTATTCCGAGAGTGTTGGAGACATGCCCAATGACTTTGTCTCTTGACTCGACTAAGCTTCCATTTGATCTCGAGCAAGAGATGAAACACCAAATTTTTTATTGCCTTCATTTACGAGCGCCTAATGTTTCCAAGCGTATCCGCCACTCCGAGAATGCTAGAGGCATGACCAATGACTCAATGACTCTGTCTCTTGAATCGACGGTGCTTCCATTGGATCCCGGTTAAGAGACGGAGCACCAAATTTCAATATACTATATTCTTCACAAACGAGCCACTCGTCACAATTTTGCGTACCCATTCTTACTATCTTTAATATTCACATCAAACACATTCTCTACATAAATGAACAAATCGTCATCATTCGAAACTTGAAAGACGAACGCTGCATTAACACAGGCAGAAATATACAATCAACAGACACCAAGGGGATATTTTATCGATTGCAAACTTGCATCGTGGGAAACACAGTTCCTGTAAATTACTCCTAATTGTTTCCGGGGCGGAATCGATGAAAGACGGCATCTTGGAATATTTACTATGCAATTTTAGATATCAAGTATAATTTGTATTCGAAGGAAAGCGCTGATCAAAGAGCTAGAACAGACTACGAACCATGTCTTTCATAATTCTCCCCACGACTGTATTCTGAGGTTACTAGAGTGAAGCTTCTACTTCGAAGGAGAAGTGATATGAGTTCTGAAGGAACTATACCGACATTCAAAGCATTTGTCTCTCATGTTTTTGTGACACTAAGCCATTTGAAAATTTTAAAAAATTCAAACTCTTCAAAGTCGACTAAAATAATCGACACTTGTGGAACCACATGTTTACTTATGTTGAATTTCTTACTTGTTGTTTCTGAGGCAATTGATGTGAAAAATAGCTACGACTTGCCAAGCTTCGCAGCACGATTTAATCCACTTCTTTTTCATCTACTCGGATTGATTAAGTGGACTTATTGCCTAACGCATCTTGCCGATATTGAGAAACTAATCGTTAACATGGAACTGTGTCATGAAATGTGTCAAAAGATTGATAGTAATGATGAAGGTAAAGTTGACAAAAATACGTTGTTGTGGAATTTTCTCGATCCTTTCCTCATATATAACATAACTGATGAATTTTCTCCAGATAAAGGTCGCTACAGAATGAAAATGACAGATTGTCAAAGAAGTTCTAAGTTGTTCGTAAATATCTGGTTATTGGTGTGTGTATTCGGTGTAGTGCAATGGTGTGCGAATCCAATTATTTATGATCTGTACGATGATTTGTATGGTGAGAGAAGTATTAATTCCACATTCAGTAGGCATTTGCCTTATCCAGGTTGTTTTCCTTGGGAAATGAATAATCTCTTCATGTACATAATCTACTTTACATTTCAATTCGTTGGTGGTATTGGAGCGGGTATAGGCATTGGGGCTTACGATATTCTGAGTATCACATTTATAATGTATACTTGCATTCATTTGGACTACCTTAGTGAAACATTGTCTGCATCGGAGGAGAGAATTTGTTACAGGTAAGTAAATCTCAATTTTGTAATGAAGTACTATAACGAGTGAAATTGAGCATCCAATTATTGTTGAGGGCGTGTGGCCACGGCTTGTCTCTGTAAACTCGGTACCCTAACTCCATACAGGAAGTTAAAACCAAGGTTGCATAAGTATCGAAGATCACAGACTCAAAATTTCTATTTAAGAGGGAGGCTCCGGTGGAATTTAAAAGTCTTCGGTGGATCTGGGGACTTATTGAGCGACTTTCGTTATATGATGGGATATGTTTAAAAGTGGGAAAAATCCCGGACCCAATCGGTTTTGCCCCGTACTTCCACGGTTTTTCGTGTTTCTACCTTTAAAACGTTCTTCTTTCTCCAATTGTGATCCGATTTGACTTTTTTTTCGAAATGTTCGTGAGACTCCAAAGAACCAAGTTAAGCTTCCGTTTTACGATCCATTATATAGATCATGAAAAATTCGAAAAAACAAAAAAAATTAAAAAAGGGGTTTTCCTTCTGATCGTTAACTATTCAAAATAAAGACTTTTCAGGCATAGTGCAAGGAGAATCAGAAGGGAAAACCCTTTTTTAATAACAAAAATTGATTTCTCTTAAAAATTCACTGCCGTTTCAATTTGACCGTGTTGCACAAGAATTTTGCAAGAATTTTGATTATATAATAAAAGAAAACAAAACAAAATTTATTAAATAAATTTTATTCCATAAACTAGTTATGTCAACAAATTTTACACTTTTTTCATTTTTATTTTCTTTTTTCATATATATAGTGACTAATTTTAAATAAAAAAAGTCTTTAAAATTTGTTTACATAACTAGCTTATGGAATAAAATTTATTTAATAAATGAATAATTATCGAAACCTTCGCACGGTACTTTCTCCTGTCAGTTAGAGTCTAATCCATGTATGGGGTGGATCTAACTTTATTCTTACTCTAAAAATTAGTCTATGCGTCGAAGACGAAAGGCTCATCCCACCGAAAAGAGTAGGGGACCAATCGTAGCGTTGAACTCGGTCGATAGAGTTGGACTTACTACTAGTGGGGATATTTCAACTACTTCAAAATTGGCATCAATTTCTAGAAATTATTAGATAAAATATTCGAATGTAGGCGGTATAATCTAGCGCGAAATAAGGCGGTCATAGCGACCCCCGTGGTATTATAAGTAGCGATCTACTCAACACAGTCATCCGAAGTCAGTAGCAATTGTACTAACTTTCCCACTATAATCTCTGCTTAGAGGACTTCGAGAAATGATTCGACGAAAATCCCAACACCTGATTCATGAAAAAATTATGTTCCCAGTCAACTATCGTTTATAAAATTTGAAAAAAATACAATAGAGACTCGAATGATAGATGAAACCATTTATGAAATCTAATATGTGCTGGGATAAGATAAACAATGCAAAAAAAAACGGTAAAGATATTTGGGTAGTGGAGGGGGAAGTTGACTCGCGTATAATATGGCAGGAGTGTTAATCAGTTTAGAGCGTTCTTCGTGACGGGATGCAACTGCATCCCTTGATACCTGAATCCGATATATTTTATTCTCGAATCGAGACTAATATACCTGAACCTAATGTTATATTTTATTCCTGAATTGAGAATAATATAACTCAATCGGGTCTATTTGATTCTCGAATGGGGGATAAAAATTTCAATTTCAGGATATATTCATATCAGGTCCGATCGTACTAAGCTCTGTTAGGGGGAAGGGGGAGTGCACGTATACCGCCGAACGGGTTATTCTGCCCATCCGTATTTCTCAAAATTGGCTGAGACTAAAATTTTTGTTTCAATAATCAAACATTTAATTGCAAGAAGTAATTCTAACAGAAATTATGAATTTTTCCTGTGTATTTCCTATAAATTCTTAAAGTATTTCGTCCCGAGAATTTAAGGTTTTACAAATGTTTTGTTGGTCCATAATGGAATAGAGTGCGAAAATTCAAGGAATACCCCGATACAAATCATATAAGCAATTTACAGTTTACTCACTAGTAATAGCGCGATAGCGTAGTGGTTAAGGCATAGGATTAGTAATCATAGGGTCCCCGGTTCAATCCCCAGCATCGATAAAAAAAATATAAGCTTTTTCAGAGGTAATAACAGTGGAGATTCATTAAGAGAGGCGCCCTACGGTGAAAGAATTGAATTTTTTTTTGTTTTGGATTAATTATCATTCATAATTGTTATTGATACTGACAGACAGGTCATCCGGTTTTCATACAGTTGACTTGATCAAGTTCGGATCCATTCGTCGTGATCAAATCCAGATTGGTCAGAGGCGTAACATGTCTGATCAAGACCGGATCCGTCAATTTGATCAATACCTGACCAGTGGTCAGGTCTAACCTGATCCAAACTTGATCAAGACCTGGGAGTCTATTCTCGAGTCGGTGAGTGGCTGAGGGTATACGTTTGACTCGTACGATTACATACGGATCTCCATATGAGATCGTACGAGTCAAACGTATAAGCTCAGCCACTCACCGACCGGGGTACTCATCTCCCATTCGAGAATATGCCAGATTCAGGTATATTATTCTCGACTCAGGATTATGCATATACCTGATTCAAGAATAAACTAGCCCCCATTTGAATACATTTTTTATTGTACTTATTACGAAGATCCTCTCCCCTGTCGAATTAAACAAAAACTATCGAATTGATTCAAAATATCGTCCATATGCAATAACATAATTGTATTCAATCAGAGATAGGTCATCAAAGAGTCATTCATTTGAGAGGAAATTAAAGAGTTGTTTAGAGCACCACAATCAAATATTGGAGTGAGTATGTAATTTCCGTGAAATATTTGTTACGATGAAGATAACCTTCACTCTGCTACAGAGTATTTGAGAAGATAAAAACCATCACGAGTTTCCCCCTGTTGGTGCAGTGTCTCGATACAATTATCGGTCTCTGTCTAGTTTCTTTAGAGGCATCCACAACTGAAATAAATGTAAATGTAGAATCCACGCGGAGAAGACCCTTTTGGTTGGTCTCCTGCCACAAAATTTAAGAAGTTCCAAGACGGACATTCTACAGATATTCGTACCGTTTTTCTTTACAAATTACTGATCACCACTTGAAATCAGCGAAGAGGATCTTTTCCGTTCAGGAGAGCACAAAATTTGAAGGACCATAAAAATTTATGAGATCAAATTAATTTATTTCATTCATGATCAGTCCGGCGTGGAATGCCTAATGAAGCTATTAAGCACAGCAGAATATTGGAGTGGTATCAATATTGAACTATTTTTCTACTGTTATTTCGCAACGAAAATCTGCGAAATGGTTGGACTAATATAAAAGTTTTAGAATTCAACGATGGATAGGGTAGGAGGGTGAAAGGATTTTCAGCGTGCAGGCAAATCTTTGCTCCAAGAATTTTCCTCACTTGATGGATGAAACAATGAAAAAATGTGTGTATATTTAACCTCGAGGCGAAAAGGGCTTTTTCATTTATAAGTAAACGAAAAAAGACAGTTTACCCCTCATTAAACGTAACCCAATCAGAAAATATAGATAACATCAATAGAATGTTATTTTTTATAGAATCTTGTATGGAAGAATACATTCATTTAAGTAACCAATTGTGAGCTATACAGCCCTTACAGAGGGCAGTTCGTACAAAGAAGAGTTACGTAATACAATATTACAAATTTGAGGGAAGTATAATATAGATAAAGTGAACAAGTAAGTGAAAGGTACAGGCGTGAATAAAACTCACTTCAGCTCCTCTAAGAGGATGAGCTGAAGAGGACCAGTTCCTTGAGAAAATGAGACATTTTTTTGGTGGTAGATAGTTGCGTTGACAAGAGAGCTTGGATCCAGAAACTCATAGGGGTCTCTCACATCAAAATATTTTAATCGGAAGGAATCGTAGCGCGGGCAGATTGAAAGTACATGGATTAGAGAAAAAGGACCAGAGGACAGGCAATCTGGGCAATTGGAGGAGTAATCTAGTCGAAGGAAATCTGGACCTATTCTCAAACCAGCACAGTATATATTAAATAGTCTAATATTTGCAAAAATCTGGACTGAACTAAAGGGAAGATCTGAGCGCAGGTACCCCCGAGTGTCGGGAGGGCGACCGAGATTTTTGTAAAATAGACGAGATTCCTAACGAGTACAATTTATTCCATAACTTGCATCGCATAATCCAAAATGCATCGCATAATTTCGTGTTGAGAGATGGGAGAATCTAGGATAGGATGGAATTGAGGAGAGAATTGGAGTTTGGTAATGAGGCAGTCTGGGAAAATATTGGAGAGAAACAAAAACCCGTCCTCTTTGCCAGTTGAGTTAGTGAGAGAGCTGAATCGAGGGCGAAATTTATTTATAATTTCCCAGAAGAGGGCAGGATTGGATGCGTCAGCATGAGTTCTCCCAATTTCTTTGTCAAACATTATTTTCTTCTGGGCAATGAATTTTTTACTGGACGATTTCAACTTTTTTTTTATCGTTATTTTACGTCGCTTCGACGCGGTTAGGGTATGCTGCGATTATAATCAAGACTTTCAATGGTTAGACCTCACCACCATTCTACCCGGCCCAGTTTTGAACTCGGAACCTTTCGCACGTGAGGCAACGAATTTACCCACTGCGTCAAGTCACCGGACAATTACAGCTGGTAGATTTGAACTGGTAGTATCTTAACTTATTTAGAGTGTCCTTGATAGACTGCCATTTATGGAACGCGTTGAGCACTAAACCCGGAAAGGCTCGAATCTGAGTCGAACCAGTTCCTCGGGGAAATAGGTGAAATTACTCTTTCCGCTTTTTATTGATCTTAAGCAGGTGAAGTGAGGAGGACACACTCCTTATTGTATCCATTAATCGGTCATTTAACTCGTTAATTGGGAGATCCCCGACCCATTGGACCGCAGGGGATTATTGCATCTGGGAGTGATAGGACATTAGTGCAGCAGGCTTCCAAGTTAATCTGGGGAGGGGAGTAGAGGAGTCGCAATGGGGTGGGAGGGAGAAAGAGGAAGGAATGTGTCTAATATCAGTTCTACAACTATTGGCATATGATCAGAGTCAGTCGATAAATATTCGACGTCAAAGTCGCTAACATAAGATAAAAAGTCGATACTTAGACAAACATAATCAATGACGGACTCTGTATATTTATTTCGGAATGGGATGTGGGTAAACCGCGCAGGTTGACGAGGTTGTGGGATTCAAACGCATCATTTAGCAAAACTCCCGATCGGCCAGGATCATGAAGATCTGGGGAGGATCTTGACACATTAATGCTACAATTATGAGGGAAGGTGAGGGTATCGAATTCGTTACGCTTTGTTAATGAACAATTTCAATCTCCACCTCGGATAATAGGAGTAAGAGGATGGGAAATAGAAAGAGATCGAAGTTTCGAAGGTGGAAATATTCTGTATTGGGGGGAGATAAACATTACCAACTATAAATCGTCTATCATTGAGAATAAAATCTATGACTATACAACGCTTGTCTTGATGAAGAAGATTGTAGCGGCTGATGGTTCGTGGCAATGCGATCATGAGACCGCCCGGCGCTCTCCCTCTGGAGGACAGCTTCACTTCTCTGCGTTCTATCAAGTGATAGATGGTGGAGAGGTTTTTCGCCGATGGAGACCGTGAGTGGAACCGTGTCTCAGACAGACATAAGACATCGCCTTGGATTTTCACACCAGCAAGATCTTGAATGGTCACAAAGCCGTGCATATTCCAATACAAAACTCTGAAAGACTCAAGACTTGGCGGTGAAAAGATCGATTTGAGGGGCGAGGATGGCAGAGGGAACGTCCGTCGAACGATCCCCGACCCGCGTGGATTGTACTTTGGATACTATGGGCCGTTAGCGCCTTATTTCCGCCTCGGGAAGGCCTCCTAACAGTTTTGCGGATGTGGCTGACCTTGTGATGAGAACTGACAGATGTGGAGCCTGACGAAACCGACCGGGTTGTTCCCTTCGAGTTTCCACGAGTGCGACGAGGAGTGCTCTTGACAGAGGTATTCGAGATCTGCGGAGTGCTGGGCGCTGGCATGATAACCGAGTCAGATTTGCCACTTGTTTCGGATGTTGTAGCAGAGAGAGGAGGCAGGAGGGCCTGGAGTACTTTCTCCGGAATCTGCTCATCGTCAACATAGATGAGTTTGCCTTTAAGTCTTGCATCTCTACCAACCGCTTTCAGCCTAGTACATGTCTGGTGTTTCATTCTTCTCTCTTCACGTTCTTCTGGTGTGAGCCGTCCGCAATGGGAAACCCCTGCGTTCGAAATATCGCAGCATGTTTGAAAACATCAGATTTAAATCGACATGCCAGCAGTTTGACAAGCACTGGCCTGCTACCTTTTATTTTGCCAATTCTGTGAATTAGGTCGACACCCGAATCTGGTAAACAAACATTAGCCTTGGAGGGAATGCCCACGACGTACGAAAAGGTTTTTGTTTACCTCATCCGTGTCTGACACATTGAAAATCACAAAATTATTTCTCCTAGCGTCAGCTTGGAGTTTTGAAACTTGTTTTTTCAGGACTTTAACTTCTTTACTTATCGCATTACATTTTAAGTCTGTTTCTTTGTGAAGCAATTTAATGTCTTGCACTGTGGAGCCAATTTTATCAGTTTTTGCCGACAGAGCCTCAATGGAAGCCTTGTCGGCCATGTCCTTTCTCAATGTTTTAATTAGCTTCTCAATTTTATCGAGCTGTTCTTTGTCAGCCATCGCACAGAACTTTTCACGAATAACTTGATATGGAGAAAATAACAAACACTGTACTAAAACATTACTGATAATTGTACTAAGAAAAAATGAAAAAAGTAAAAGTTAGCCTTTCAGAGCGTGTTTATGCCCAGAGGCTTCTAGCTGCGTCAGATTGTCATGAATAAGAAGCTCTGGGAGCTCTGGGTAAACACGTCTGCTCTCGACGACAGACCGATACGAACTCCTCAGAAAATATCGTTCGACACCTGAACGATGGGGATTTCCCAGCTTGTGTGATTGGTAGCCCTCGGCTTCGCTTCGCGCCTCCAACTTCGCACTCGAGAAAAACCCGTCGCATTTGTATCGAAATATCTTACTGCTGAATTATGAATGGGGTAAATATATTTTTAAAAACATGAAAATACGGATTTATGATCGCTCTTATTGACATTTGCCTAAGTGAAACACTTTCCTGATCACTATTAAGCTAGCAATTGTCAAATATGAACATGCCGATGACACAAGGCGGACTCTCCACAATCAATATATTCGGATTTTACGCATAAATTCCGCGAACCTAACCCTATGTGTGAAGTTCGATTAGTTATGCGTAAAATATGGATCAGGTGTGTGTAAAGTCCGCACTCTTTATGTTTAAATAATCTCTTGATGTTTATGTTCAATAATTTGTTTTTCAATACAAAGAACAATTCTTTCCCTTTATGACAAGCTGAAATTGAGTTCAATTGATTAATTTGTTTCTGAGTTATGAATAATTTTTAAAAAGTCTAAAGTGTCCGTTTTACCCCACCCTTCCCTATATTTTTCAACTACTTCGCGATTTAGTTGATGAACAACTTAATGTCAAGTGCCACACATAAATAACAATGTAAACAAATTCGCAAATAAAAAATAAGAAAAAAGAAACCCAGGGCCCCTAAACGCCAGTACCCCAAGTATACTGCTCGTGTGGCGACCGAATACGAGGCAACCCGAGCTCGATTCGTGTCGTACAGCGCTGGGATAGGTTCATCCTCACTCCGGGGGGCCTAGTACGCTTTGTACGTGAGAGGTAGTAGATTATCTTTTGTTTTGAATTAATCATTGTGGATAATTATTATTGATACCGGACGACAAGTCATCGGGTTCGTATGCGTTTGGCTTGATCAAGTTCAAATCAATTCGCTCTGATCAAATTCAGATTGGTCAGAGGTGTTACATGTTTAATCAAGCTCTAATCCGTCAACATGAAATTTCCACTCGGATATGCTGCCAAAAGGATAAATTGACGATGAAGAAATGTTCTTCTAAGGAAACATGCAACCTTCTTTTGAAATTATAATATTATCATATGTTTGTATGAACATATGTTTTCCATGGACATGTCCTAATAAATTCAAAATTAATAAATTCAAACTAATAAATTCAATAAGTAAATAAACCTAATAAATTCAAAACTATGAGAATTGCAGTTCTTATAGTTTTGAATTTATTAGGTGGCAAGAATTCATGGAGCAAAGAATTTTGCCGAATAGAATTTCAATAATTTTTTTGCCCTCGTGCCCTCTTAGATCGATTGCTTATTATTATTCATTTTTTCAGGGAGCAGGAATAAGCGATGCATTTTACTGTTGCAAGTGGGAGCAATCCGCTGGGGAGAACGAATCTAATAGCCTTCAAAGAATAAAGGAAAACAAGATGGTCGCAATGGGCATTATGCGCGCCCAAAAACCGATGGAAATCGCTGGTGGGCCATTCTATGTTCTGTCGCTAAAAACATTTAGAACTGTGAGTAGAAATGAAATTAATAATCATCCTCCAGCGTTTAAAGACATTCTTGAAAGCCAAAAACATTTGTAGATACATGGCTCAAAATTATTCGTTCTATTGATTGTGGAGAGTCCGCCTAAAAAATTCTTCAAATTAAATATATTGCACTACTTTCGCATTCGCGAAAAATATCCACCAAAAGCGAGGGGTTATTCAATGGTAAAATCACTGTGTCACTCTGGGATGAAATCGGATGAAATTAGTTCTGAAATCGCGTGAAATCGAATTAAATCAAATGAAATCGAATGATTTCATATGAAATCACTTGCAATCATTTGAAATAAGTGAAATCACTTGAAATCATTTGCAATTACCAAATTGGTGAAATGAGAAAAGCAAAACATAACTCTGTCGAATTCCAGCATTCTCAAAACCAGAGCGATATTTCTCATGAATCTCACAATTCACCGTTAAACGTGTTTAGTATTGTAGTTCAGAAAAAATAGGTTAGACGAAAAATTTAGACCATAGTCCGCTTTTTTTCAGATAAATTTTTCATCATAAGAAAAAAGCGAGTGTACAGAGTTTGAAGTCCGAAATGATTGTCAAAATTTTCTTTTTACGTATTTGAACACTTTTTTTCTTAAAAAAAATTGAGATAGTATGATGATTCAAATTCAGGGTTTATCGATGGCAATGGGCATGGAATGGCAATTAGCTTCGGAAAAAAAAATCATCACCCGAACACTTTGACGTAAAAAATATTCAATTAGGTCACCTAGTTTTTGAAATATTGAGGCAAAACGATTTTTGAGAAATTGCTGTATCTCAAAAACTACTTGATCGATTGGGCTGAAACTGCGCTCAGAACTGCTCCCAAATGATAGCAATTATGTGACAAAATTGCAGATGTGTAGCTGCAATTTTACTTCTCTTTTTGTTGAAATTTATAAAAAATTTCCCAAAAATCTGCACACACATACGGACATACATACCCACATTTTCTAAAAACAACATATCGTCACGTTTCGTGACATTGTACATAATTTGCAAGAAAAAGTAGAAGATCGTAAAAATGACCGATCACAAGGCTTTCATTCTGGAAGCAACAAATGCTTTCCTCATACAAGCAAAAACTTTATTAGTTAGATATGTGGAAGCATTATTTAGATGACGAAGGAAAAGAATTTATTGATGTGCAATAATAATTCTCTGTTCTGTCTACTCATTCTATCTGATCATTCTTCTAATGAATTTGAATTGATGATCTACTTCGAATGAATGCACTATTGATTTCATAGAATTGAAGCTTTATTATGTAAATAAATATATGAATTTCAAGAAAAAAACTTGTAGAATTTAATAGGCAAATTTAAAATGAATAGATCAATTTGTTTAATTTTTTTTAAAGAGTTTAAGCCTTAAGTCACTTGAGTTTATAAACGCATCAAGAGGCAATAGTGAATTTCAACCGGTTATTTTAGAGATACTTCCTATGTTCATAGGATCATTTTCCATTCACATGGTAACCATTTCTATGGACATGGTAGGCATTCCTATGTAACATAATAACCATTACCAAAGGACATAGTAAGTATTACTATGGAACATAGTAAGGATTACTATGTAGGGGCATTTGAAAACCCTTTTACTATATTACCAGGATAATCTCTTCTATGGCCATGGTAATATTTACTATTCAATTCTCTCCGTGCAGTTGAAATCATTTGAAATCATCAAATCGCCGACAAAATTCTATGAAATCAATTATTCCTTGAAATCACGTGAAATCACTTTGAAATCAGAGGGCCTACGATGAAGAAGGAACGTTCGCACTGCATGATAAGTGAAAAACAAATGAAAACACAATGTATTCTAATAGTTTCCAAGTGAAATTACATAATGGAACGCTCCATTTTTTTTTCATGATAGGGACTCAGCAATCATTGTGTCACAATATTCAATAGTGAATAACCCCTCGATCAAAATTCCGATGCAAACACTCAATATGTAATTTTTTTAATACAGCTGACGAGTATGTCTCTCTCTAACGCACTCATACTTCGACAACTCTCCAACCAGGATTAACGCTGAGAATAACAGACAAGTGTCATCATTCATAAGAATCGGTCCAATAATCGAAAGAGCATGCTTATATTCGTCTTTATTAACCCTGAAATTTAGTAATGAGATTAAGTTCTACATTCGACTACCAGTTGTATCTTATATTTTCCTAGTACATTGTCGACGATCCGCAGATGACTCGCGCATTCGGCGCGCGCGTGTCATGACTAAACGATTGCGCTTTCACGTCTTTCAAACTACAATAAAATTCTAGTAACAAATACAGTTAAATCTTTGTCCAAATGACTTGTATATGGAAAACAAAATTATAAAATGAATCCCAAAGTTACAACTTTAATTTAATTGAAGAAGATAATAGGAAATTCCATTCGATCACAAGATAATTATGCCGACCACAGAGAGCATCAGCCGACTGACAAAGGGGATTCAAGAAATGGTGGGGAACGGTCGCCAAACGTAGTGGAAGGGAAGCGGGACGAGTGAGTTGCAGCTGTTCACCTACAACTGTATAAGGAGGGCGCGCAAGTAACAGAAGAGTAGAGCTATAAGAGCTTCACTAACTTCCCCTCACCACTATCCTACTCTCCTGATTCAACGACCACGTGTTCCGATGAAGCATTTTTGTCAAGAAAATTAATTCTCACAACTATATTATCATCTTCTGCGCTATCATATTAGCCTAGTAGGAACAAGTCCGCTTTTGAATGCACGTGGCTGATGAACATCAATGAAACCTCTATGCTATTTTCGTCAAGGTTTTTCCAGGATTTTTCGTTACAAAGAAAAATCGAAAAAGGAACTTTCTAAAACCTCATATCATATCTGTCCTATAGTACGTTCATGTGACAAACATTCATATCACTTGAACCAGCAACTTTTTGAACGGCATCCAATGTCGTTAATTTCACCTTCCATATAATTATGGTAAGTAAATAACTGTTAAAAGATAAATTTATGTAACCAGTTTATACATTAATTTTGTATTGATAGTTAATCATAGATGCAAAACTGGATTCCAGTAAAAATTAACGATATTCTCAAAATTTATATTAAAGAATGCCATATGATTTTAGGCACATGTACAATTGTACATGTACGCACAGAACTCGATTTATTGAAATTCACCAGCAGTTTCTGTACATGTATGATCTCCTGGTCGCGAATCCGTGGAATGCGGAGTCCTTGTGGAGGCTTCACTCACCCAACGTGAATTTCACCCTGTTTAGACCACGGTCATAATAACCGTACCACACGAAGGACCGCGACTGTATTACGGCGCCTCTAGGTGTTCGACCGATTAGTTTCGTTCCCGATATATACATATATATTGTTGACACTCACCAAGATTCCTCACCTGCCCATCAAAAGACGTAAAGTCATCCACATTGGCTAACCAAAGATCAGAAATGCATAAATGCGAAGAGGTAGGGAGGTGAACGTTAGGCCTCGATCAATCGTTTTCATGTTGTTCACCTCCTTCAACTCATGTTCTTCTGTACATTCCTTGGCGAAATGTGGACGCCTTTCAGGAATGGTTTTTCTTAGCACCCTGAAGTATCTAAACAACAAACGTGTTCAACGGCAGCTGCCATTGAATTGAGTTGGAGTTTCAGACTTGACCATGATTTAAAAAATTTGACAGAAAATTGGAATAAATAATGACAATTATTTTTTGTTTAAGATTACTGCGTCTATTTTTCTCCTTGGATGTGAATGGAAAAAAAATAATCGCGTGAATTCATTGGGGAACAATAAATAAATTTGACGATGGGCAGTTTCATATTACCCGTGCTTCCCATTTTAGGCTTGGATACTTCTTCTATTCGTTTCCCATTTTGCTTGCCCACAAGATGTTATCAACCCACCCGTTTCATAGTGAGTGGAAGCCATTTTGTTCCAGAGGCCAGAGCGGACGCGGTTGCGCGGGAAGCTCCAAATTGATGAAACGACACCAAATCTGTTACAGGATTAGTGGTAAGCTTTTATAAATTTTTCTGTAGCCAAATTTAATTGTAGAAATGGGATAGTTGATTGTATGCATTGGCAAAAATCTTTTTGAAATATCAAGAATAGATTATATCGTCACATCCAATAGTTGTGCATTAACTGAGCTATTTGGTGTATTACTATACATCGTACTCGCAATTAAGTGTATTGTCATTTATCAAGAATTCTGCCACGAGAGAATTTATTCACAACCGATGAAAATTTACTCAATTATCATACAAGGGTCGACAACTATGACTAAATCAAATTTGTCTAGAAAACGGAATCCATAGATTTTTTCCATAGAATATTTTCTACTGTATTCTTTTTGATTAAAAAAATTTACAATAGATTTGGCTACAGAAAAATGACAATTCTCAATAGAAATTAAACAGAATTTTCAAATACGTATCATTAGATTATGAAATCGGTGTATATAAATCCTGAAAAAATCAACGTATCTCGAGTAAACGATTAAACGGTTAAACGATTTTATTCTCTTCAAAGTTGAGCCTATTCTCCATATTTTAATTCTTTTATACATAGCAACAAACATGGAGAATATCCGTCCCGTCAGGAAAAATTCAATTTCATTCTTATTTTTCCATTTTTTTTCGCTGAAATCTTCTATGCGCCTGATAACTCAAAAAATAATCGAGATAGAAATTTCAAAGTCAGTAGTATTCTCTGTGTCTTGAACTAGCAATGTTTGGAGGAATTTAACATTCTACGTTCTTTCTAGTATTACCTTAAATATCTCAAAAACTACTGAATCGATTTCTATTTTCCTTTCTTCGTAATGTTCATCACGATAACTTGGATCTAGTTGGGTCAAAATAACTGTACCTCTGTATTTCAAGTTTTGAAGGTTTTTCCTTCTATATTTGTGTGCGCCAAACTCGCTTATACGTGCTCTAATACATATTACATATTATAGTAATACATTGAAATAAAAATCTGAAATTTCGCCGGTTACATAGTATTGTCGTGTTTTTGGAACGAATGGGGCAAAAGGAAACTCCCCACTTTTTTTTTAAATGTCAATAGTTCATCGAATTGTTAATTAAGTATAATAATTTTCATTTCCATGGAAAATACAATCCTTGCTCTTTGAAATAAGCCTCGAAGGAGCTCAATTGATGAATTTATTTCTGATTTCTAAACACAGAGAATAAAATTAAAAGGGTCTATTTTACCCTATCCTCTCCTACTTCTGCGGAAAATTTGGACTTTATCAATTTATACAGTATTCCATGGGAAATTATTTTTTCCATTCATTAGCACATTGCGGTTTGGGTATCCAAATTTATATAATAATGATTATACGAGTTGTCCTTGATATTTGTCACGATATCTCCTTTTACTTTTCCATTCTATTTATATTACTAATTCCTCGGAAAGCTAGCTATTAACGGAATTAGTGGAGCAAGAAAAATGATAACGCATTCGACAAAGGCTCAATATCGATTACATGCAAGCGTTCCCTGATTTTCCTTTCCTATCATTTTTCTCTAGACAATAAAAATCAATAGTTTGGGAAAACTGTGCCTAGGAAAGTTTTGACATTTCCCTTCGATAGTAAGATATGTTCCGAAAGACATACAGCGGTGAAATAGGTTCATCCAACTTTACCACAATATCACTAAATTCAATACAGCTTTCTCTCTTTTCAACAGAAAGAAATAGAGTAATCAGATTATATTGTTTATATGAGAGATAAATTTGCTCGAATTTTTCAGAAATCTTTTGAATTCATATCCTGCGCATTGAATGTGCCTCCCTCTAAATCACTCTGTTAGTTCTGAAAACAACCACCTAACAGCAGCACCGTCACTTCTCGATAGAATATCTGTTGTAACCTATCATTCTGTTGTCATTGCGATAGTGTTTGAAAAGAAGGTGTGTAGATAATTTTGCGAACTTTTCAATAAGCCGAACCAAAGAAGGAAATACTTCTGAGATCGCACTAGCTGGCCTATCGTAAATTTTCTACCTAAACTCCACCACCTTCACAAAATGGTAAAAATTTCGTCACCAATTTCGACATTCAAAAGTCGTACGATACCTAGTATATTTTCTCAATTTGATCTCTGTATTAATCATTATTGAACCGTTTTTTTATTCAGGACGTATTTCTCATGATCAGGAGGAAGAAAATGACGATCTTCACAGACGCCAAGGATACTACCAGTGTAGCTGAGCTCAAGAGGATTATTGAAGGTACGCCGGGTTAAGAATATAATCATTTTCCTTTGATCAACTTCCAATGAAATTGAATCCAATGATTGAAACTTATATCAGCTATCAAGAGATCTTCTTCGAGAGGTTTGCGTATAAGGGAGGGTAGGGTAAAATGGACTTTTTTTAAATTATTCATAACTCAGAAACAAATGTATCAATAGAGCTCAGTTTAGGCTCATCACAAAGGGAAAGAATTGCTCTTTGTATTGAAAAAAAATTATTAAATTCCATCAAGATTTCAACCCGTCACTAATATTTAAAAACAGTTATAAGTGTCCATTTTACCCCAACCTCTCGTGTATGAAAAAAACATTATTTTAATTGCGAAGCGATAAACCGGGTGAAGTCGATCTTGACTTTTGGTCAATTTTTTATGAATATCTCGGAATCTAAAAGTGCAAAATTTTTCTCATGACCTTTTTTGTAGGGTCAATTGAGGGTTATAAAAAAGGTTACATTCGTCAAAAACTGGCCAATAGTTCAAATCGACTTAGCCCGGTTTACCGCTTCGCTACTGAGTTATTTCATTTCTATTTTTTTCTTGGCAAATCCGTTGAAATTGATCTGTTTAATCATTAAAAAAATTGAGTACTTCTCCCCCAAAAATTTCCGAATTTTTCTCTAACATTAAAAAACTGAATTTTCGCGAAGTGGATAACCATCCTTAATTTTAGCATATCAATACAAATTCATCGCAAGTCTCATGCCTGAGAGTTGACAACTACTTATTTGTAATAAACGAAATTTAACTCCTGAATGAACTTTCAAATTAAATACTAACCATTTTTTTTATATTCCAGGAATCCTGAAGATTCCTCCAGTTAATCAGCTGTTATTCAACAAAGAGAATGTACAGATGTCAGATTTAAAAACTCTCGCTGATTATGGTCTAACCTCAGCATCAGCAAAAGCACAGTGTCCAGCCTTAGTAGGGTTAGCAGTACGTCAAGAGAATGGTCAGTTCGAACCCCTTGAAATTACACCATTCTCGCTTCCACCAGACCTACCTGATGTGATGAAATCACAGGAGGCAAATGGCCAGGAACAGTCACCCTGAAGTCCACTCATGATCAACTTGATCATTAACTACAACAAAGTCCTTATTGATAAATAAGAAAGCTCTTCACTTCGTTAAGTTCTTGATATAAAAAGGAAATGACTAAATAAAGTTAATTAATGGAATAATATCAAAATTTGTTTCTCATTTAAAGTGTAAGAACTTATTGGACATTATCAGTTTAAATAAGGTAAATGCAGTGATATCATCGTGAACCTGGTTCTTGCTAGCGATCTACTCTGCCATTTTTCATGCCTTTACGTAAAAATTGATATCAATTTTTTTTCTAATCAATGACTCTTATTCTATTTAGTAGAGCACAATGATTATCTAGAAAAGTATCCAAAATATTTTAAGTTCGATTTTTTAAAAATATCAGTAGAAACTGGGTCTCTGGCTGTATTCAGTTTTGATACATCGTAATCCATAGGTTCATTCTCCAAGCTAATTTCTCAATTTAGGTTTCAAATTAATAATCTGCCATGACTGATCGACGTAACGGATTCATTAAAGCCATAAATTTTTCAATTCGTTATATAATAGAACGATTAAAACTGAATTTGGTTACTCTGAAATCTTCATAATGTGGTGCTTGTCACTACAATAGTTAGAGGATATAACCATGTCGAGCAGAAGATGAAATCTTCATGATCGAAAAAACTGCTTTAAATTAGGATTTCTCAGAATATCCCACATATTCTCGATAGGATCTGTCACTGTAGAGAACCCTTTACCTGTGTTGATTTCAGGAATTCATGATTTTAGAAAAAAATCCATGCGGATACATTCTTTAGTTTCATCTGAAAATAATTGATTTTCTTCAGCAATGTCATAATAAACAGCATAAAGATGTGATACAGTCAAAAAGTTTGCAAAAAAAAACATGAACCTTCAAACTTCTATCGTCATCTATTTTCCCAGTTCTTCCATTTTTGGGTGCCTTCGTAAGATATTTACGATTCTTCTAAATGTGATTTGAGAATGTTCTTTGTAGTGAAAAGGTAAGACGTCTTCAGAGAAAGGCGACATGTCTGTTAATGACGTAACTGTTATAATCATTATCAAGGCTTATTATTTCAGGGAGAAGTTTTTGAGAGATCAGCTTTGTAGAACTGCAATAATTCCCATCAGAAAATGTTTTCTAACTCCACTCAGTGCTAGAACAGTTTTTTCATGTTTAACAAATTGTGAAAAATTGATTATGGTTTAGCACTGCATTACTAAATTGAATTCTCCTGTAAATTATTCCAATCCACATTGACGCAATAACAATCGTTGTTAATACTTTAATAAACATTTTGTATACACAATATATATTCTTCTAGAGTCGACAAGTGCAAATAATCGCTTTGATTCCACTTAAAAGTTGCAAAAATTAAGAATACTTAATCATGAATTTTTTATAACTGTAAACATTGTCATGTCAAATGTGATCGATATACGTAGTCGAGAAAGAAATTTAAACCTGCCTTTCTGTTACCATTTTCTCTCATAGTCACAATAAATAATCATAGAATTCTTCTAGTTGAATACTTTGCATCATTGCAATCATCAGTTTTTCCCCGCGAAACTGATTTAATGCCTCGTATTTTGCGAGAATGTAGAAAATACAATTTTTTCAAAGAAATTATGTATAAGTTCATGAACTATTTGCGTGCATTTCATTTAAGAAATCTTGGTATATGTGTTTCTTGCTTGGCACATAGTGGCCTCCCTCATGTATCATTAGCTTCTTATTGGTAAACAGGTCACTGAGGTCTTTAGCCATTTCTGAAAATAAGAAACAATATTTTGAATTTTTCCATGACATCTCTCTTATTTAATAAATTAGGTACCAAGTGTTGATTATACCTGTTGGAATGATCTTATCACTTTCTCCAAATACGTGAAGTGTTGGTAAGTCGATGGGTTCATCATAGAATTTCGCGTGAGGTGCGCAGAGAGATTTAAAGCCAGATATCAGGATAGCAAACTTGAAATTGATTGGTGATACTGAAATCATAAAGATGAATGCAATATTGTCGATTCTGTGGTGAATTTCAATGCGGATTTCTCTTCCCGGACCACTTCATCTTTTTCATCCTTCAGAAGTTAACGAGAAGATTTTTAAATTTTTTTTTTCAAATATTCGTCTAGGAAAAATCATCTTCATTCTTCAGTCAAACACGACATTTAAACAAAATCTGCGTATTATTTGGGAATGAGTGATACCAATATCAAGGAACCTAGTCTGCACTGACGAAAATCAAAACAAAAGCGCCTGTCTGACAAACAGGGGACATGGGATCATACCCCACTCAAGTTCGAGTCAATATGCCTCCGAATTTTTTAACTTGTGCATTGATTATTTAATTGTTTCCCTCGTATAGAGGTCTGGAACGTGAATGGATAGCATCCCTCTTTCTACACTGAGAGGAAAATGTAGCCAAACGCACGGATTATTTTTTGACTCAGTTGCTCAGTGCTTTTCAATAGTGCCAATGAAACAATCCATGGGCGATATGGAATGAGTCGTCACTTTCAGCCAATTGCATGATTAAATTGTATCCTTCAGTAGCAGACTTTAAGATGGAATGAAATAAAACAACAAGAGTCCAACTATGTTGAGATTAAGCCCGATGTTTAGGTCTCTCTAATGCAGGGCCATCAGAGGGACCGAATAATTAACAAACTAATTGAGCACTGATTGAAAGTCGCCCTATCAAACTTTGAACATCTTACTACATCACTAATAAATGATTCTGTCTTTTGAAGAAGATGTATATTTTTTCACATGCTGCATTTAATATATGAACTGATCAAGTTATATTAAGAAATACAAGATGCACAAGTGCTAATAATAGTAAATATAGTATTCATATAAAAGAAAGTATCGAAGAGAAATTGATGGGCTCGAAACGGACGAAACCCTGTCAATCAGTCATTTCAAATACAGGCGTACAGTCGAGATTATAGTCTTTGGGTTCCATATAACATAATGGTGGAGAAATGGGAACCGAGGGCTACAATCTCTCCGGTGCGATTATACCTCTGGTTTGAAAATCATAATTCACTTACATTTCTTTTGCTGTAAAGCGCAGAGAATCGAGACGAACGATGCACCTTGAGAGAATCCCAGAATTCCATCGAAAGGCCCTTCCTTTTGGAATACTTTTTCTATATATGCCAGACTTTCCTCGTAACCAACTGAGAGATTACTCGGCTCTGTTGCTCTGAAGTAATGACTTTCCGTATTAAACCACCATCCTTTTCCTTCCGAAAAAAAATGGAAAAATTCATGCCATCAGTCGTCAACCCAAAGCAATTCGAATAGATTAGCAAAGAGTCGCCCAAAATGGCCACTTTTAACTTTTTTTCAAGGTTCGTCGGCGATCTATGGGGTGTACACGTATGAAAAAATCGTATTGAAATTTTCTATAGGATTTCCATATATGATATCAGATATTTCTATACGCATATTTTCTATATGAATTATTTCTATACATAAATTTTTGTATTCATACGAAAGATGTCTAAACATTTCAGAGAGAAATGTCGCAACTCCATACCAAATGTTTCTATACATGTGGCAGTGAGTCGTATAGGATCAAACCTATAGAAATCGCATAGAAATAATTTTAAAAAAATATCCGTATAGAAATATCCGAATATCATATACGAAAATCCTATAGAAATTTCTATACGATTTTTACATACGTGTAGAGGATGCATAGGTTAAACTCTCCTGACCTTTTCTGTGCAGAAGAAAATCTATTCTTCATATTCTATTGATTCTATTCTTTACACTTTTTTGAAACATTTTTCCATAGTTCCATTTATAGTTTTTGGGCGTGGTCTTTCTTTTTTTTCACCCTATGGAGTGCACGGAGAGGCTAAAAATTCACACATAGTTGCCCAGGGCTCTCATGCAACTTCTATTAAAATTTGGTCCGCGGAGGTTTTCACACCCGTTTTACCTATTTTTATGGAACTACTCACAAACAAATTTATCAATTGAGCTCAGTCTAGGCTCATCTCAAACGGAAAGAATTGCTGCTTCAGGTGATATTACCTCCGACAGCCTCTTCTCCATCGTTAGCAAATTGCCCTGGGGGCACTTCATGTGGGGCTTCAGCGAATACAAAATTAATCTTCTTAAAACCTTTCCTCAACGATCCCAGCTTAGAACGGAAAATAGGACCAGATTGATAATATCCATGAATCGCAAGGATCTGCAAAACATATGAATTAAATAACGACTAGACAGAACATCGAGAACAGATAGAACGGACCCTTATTTTTCTATTTTCTGCACTCATTTTCAATTTCTCCTTGCAGACCTGATGAATTTTCCGGATTCAAAGCACTGAAATAGAGTGAGGACGGGTACAGACACTGTACCCTACTTTACCTAATTCTCACTCATATCAATATCTCCCACCTCTGAAAACCAATGGAACGGTCTAGTCAGTTAGTGTATATTGTGATTATTATAACCAAAACATCCAATGTCATGAGGCTTCTCCACTGCTCCAATTTTTTCCACGTGTAACTTAACCTCATTTGATGATTTCATGAAAGACCAAAACAAGCCGGTAATATTTTTTTTTTCCATTTCTTATTGTTACTTTTTTTTTCTATTTTCATTTTGATAACACGATAAAAGTTGGAAAAATTGTGCAAATATGAAAATCTGTCAATATAATGATTGAAGTAAGGCCAAAATATCCGAAGACTTTTTGGCAAGAATTTTATCAATTAGAAAACGATGGGGT
Source organism: Diachasma alloeum (assembly GCF_001412515.2). Lineage (NCBI taxonomy): Eukaryota > Metazoa > Arthropoda > Insecta > Hymenoptera > Braconidae > Diachasma > Diachasma alloeum. The sequence continues at coordinate 158,648 of NW_021680813.1, read as the reverse complement.
AACATGGAATATTTATCGACTCAAAATTCTAATATTTTCGGTTATAAATAAATATATCAAGGTGGCTTACACAAACGTTCCCTTTTGCCCTACTCTCTCCTAAAAAATTGACTTATGAATTTTTAGGAGAAATAATAGATCTTCCATGTAGATGAAGAAATTTTAACAAAGATTTCACTTCAAGATAGGAACTGTGAATTATTTCCTAAATTCAATAATTCAATAAGTCGATAGTAGTGATGAGGCTCGAAAAGGAAAGATAGAAAATGACTTTTCTAAATTAACTTGAGATAAATTTGCTCCTTCAAAGAATGTTTCACACCTCGAAGGTTAAATTTAATGGTATAGCTCAGGACCAACACATTTTTTTCTTTACAAAATGACCATAAATTCTGTTCATTTTGTAACTCATTTCATGTTTTACATCAAGATTTTGTCTCCACACATTCTAATCCTCACGATATACATATTGATTAATTGTGTGGATTAATTGAAATTCTACGTTGTGAATTCAAACATGTATATGTTCAATTAGTTGGATAGACATAATTCCGCAGATATAACTTGAGCATGTGGAATTCAAGAAATGGAAGTTATATTTTTCTTGAATGGCACTTGCTTCAATTGTACAGATTGACTGAGTAAATTAAAATTTAGTAAAACTCAATATGTACATTGTGTTATTAGAATGTGGGGAGTACAATTTCTACAGATAAGCTAACCATCATGTGTTGAGGAAAAAAGAAGGTGCTCCATTCGGTGGGTATAGATCATTATGATTAGAAAAAGACCGTTTTGTTTTTACAGTATGTCAATGAAACACATATTACACATATTAGTTTTTTGATACAAGGTGTCTCTTAATAATGCTACCTATATCATTGTTCAAATTCAATATTTTCAATCTTCCAAATTTGCAGAAAACCAGAGAAAATGTCGAAGAAAAAGCGAGAAGATGCTTGGGATTCAAACGGCCTCCAAGATTGGGTGATTATTTTTATAAATATTTTTCAAATGTAAATAAAAGAATGCTCTATCAACTCCATGACCGAACAATGCCTGTTACATTACTTTAGGCCTCTTACATGGCAGCGAAAAAGTCCAAACTCGAGGACCAATTTGAACAATTAGCACAAGCTGAATTCCAAGACGCCACAAATCTCTTCAGAGGGATCGCCATTTTTGTCAATGGCTACACTAATCCCTGTGCCGATGTATTGAAACGTCTGATGATGGAGCACGGGGGCGTTTACCATACATACCAACGTTCTAATAGCACAACACACTTGATCGCCTCTAATCTACCTTACTCGAAAATAATCCAGTACAGGAAGAGTAAGAATCCGCTGCCTTTATGTAAACCTGAGTGGATTACTGACAGTATAAAAGCTAAAAAATTATTAGATTGGAGACCGTATTTATTATACAACAGTACATCAGTGACTCAGCCTCAATTGCAACTGATAAATGAAGCTAAACACTTTAAAGAAGATGCAAATCTTGAAAAGTCAAAAACAAAAGAAGATCCACCAACTTCAACCAAACCACAAGATCCATCAGTCAAATTCTCTGAACCTCCGAATCATAAAAATGGGCAAGAAAAATCTCCAATACTTAAGGAAGTTCATTCAAAACGCGGGGGGACAGCTCTATGTTCAAAAGACGAAGAATTCCTCTCAGAATTCTACAACAACTCTCGTCTCCACCACATTGCAACGATGGGAGCAACATTTAAAGAGTATGTCAACGAACTTCGATCAAAAAATGATGGATCTTTCCCAGGTTTCGCTCGTTTAAAAGCTCTGAACACAAAAAAATCAACTCGAATACCAAAAGAACAAAACGAAGACCAGGACCAGGACTCAGACTCTGATGAAGACTTATTTTTCCAGAAACGCTCAAAACGTCAAAACGAAAAGGAATCTGTGATAATGCACATCGACATGGACTGCTTCTTCGTCTCAGTAGGATTACGGAACAAACCGGAGTTAAGAGGTCATCCAGTGGCTGTAACTCACGCAAAGGGCAACAAACCATCATTAAAGGGAAGTAAAGAGGACGAAGAGTTTGGTTCTATGTCAGAGATAGCATCGTGCTCATACGAAGCGCGAAAAGCAGGCCTAAAAAACGGAATGTTCCTGGGACAAGCCTTGAAACTCTGTCCAAATTTGAAGACCATAAAATACGATTTCGAAGGATACAAGGAGGTCTCTTATACTCTTTATGATACATTAGCTTCATATACACTGGACATTGAGGCAGTCAGCTGTGATGAAATGTACGCAGACGTTTCCAATATCCTTCGTGAATCGGATCTGACCCCTGCCGAGTTTGCTGCCATCATCAGAGCTGAGATCAAGGAAAAAACAGGATGTCCAGTGTCAACAGGATTCGGTAGTAATAAATTGCAGGCAAGATTAGCTACCAAAAAAGCGAAACCTGACGGACAATTTTATTTAAAGAATAAAGATGTTGAGTCTTATATCGGGACAATTGGGATTGGGGAAATTCCGGGGGTTGGATGGTCCACTATGCATCAGTTACGTAAGATGAATGTGGAATTATGTAGGGATTTGCAAAAAATTGCTTTGGGAGTTCTGCAAGAGAAGTTTGGAAAGAAGAATGGAGAAATGTTGTTCAATACTTGTCGAGGGATTGATCATTCTAAACTCAGTACAGAACATGTGAGGAAATCGGTATCAGCTGAAGTTAACTATGGGATTCGGTTTCAGAGTGATAATGATGCTAGGAGATTTTTAATGAAATTGGCCAAGGAAGTTTGCTCAAGGCTATTGAATGTCAATGCCAAAGGAAGATGCGTGACGCTGAAATTGATGGTGAGAGCGAAAAATGCACCAGTAGATCCTGCCAAGTTTATGGGACATGGGTTGTGTGATAATTTCACCAAATCGAAAAATTTCATGACGCCTGTTGACGATGAGGACATTATCATGAAAGATGTTCTTCTTCTTTGGGAACAAATGCAGCAGCTGGCTCATGAGATACGAGGAATTGGTATACAGATTTCGAAATTAGAGAATTTAAAAAGTAAATCAGTCAGTAACAATCTTATGGAATTTATTGCAAGAGGGAAAATAGTAGAAAATACCATGAAACCTCAAGAGGAAATAAAAAAAGTTGTTAATTCTGAAAATAAAACTTGTATTTATGAAGCAAAAAAAAATGTACAGACAAAAAAACCTCAGGATCTCAAGGCGTTCTTCTCCTCCAAAAAACTACAAATTGAAAATCAAAAAAAAAAAACAAATGCTGTAGTACTAAATTCAAAAATTGATGAATCTGTTTTGGCAGAACTTCCAGAAGATATTAGATTAGAAATTCTAAAAATGCATAACCATGATATTAATTTTAAAAATCCGTCTAATTCCGAGAAATCAAATTCTCAAAAATTGAGTACCCAACCTGGGGAGAATGAAAATCCCCCAAATGGAAAATTTCTGCCTTCATCCAAACTGATTGATGAAGATGTGTTGATTGAACTTCCTGAAGACATAAGAAACGAGGTTCTCGCTTCAAAACCAACGGTAAAAAAAACGCACATGAATGCAATAAACAATTACTTCAAGAATAAAAAAAGTGGTACCTATTTTAAAGCGAAAATGCCCACCATGCAGGAGCTAGATATGCAAGTGTTGACAGAATTACCTGATGATATTAGAAACGAAATATTGAATGAGTACCGAGTGCACGAAAATGAACCTTCGGCTGATAGGGAAAATCTAACGCAGGAATTACTTCTTCAAGAATCAAGAAGAAATGTGGGGAGCACTAAAAACAATAAAAATACTATCGAAGACTTGAATTGTTCCTTTCCCCAAGTGGACCCAGAGTTCCTAGCAGCATTGGACAACGAGACTCGGACTGATGTGAAGAAATACTGTTTAGCGAAAAAAAATGAGAAAGAATCGAAGCTAAAGAATATGGCCATCGAGAAGCCGCAGAATGCTAACGATACAAAGCCGAAAAAACGGGGAAGAAAGCCGAAAGCTCTTACTCTAAGAACGACAACTAACAAAAATTCTAACGCCCCTCTCTTTGTTAAGAAAATATCAAGTGAAAGAGGTAGTGACCAGCCTGAGGCCCGAAAAAAGAGTCACAGTTTCTTAGAAAATGAAATGAGTATTTTAGAAGATAGGCTTGTGAGTAATGATCGAGGAGAACAGATTACATTTTATCGCTACAATTCATATAATAATAGTGTCAATAATTTGAATAATGAAGTGAAGACTGAACAGCAGCAGATGTTGAATACCCTGGTGAATTACCTCTTCAGTCTTCCATTACAACAGGTGAAGAGACAAATACAAACATGGATAAATAATTCAGATCACGTCAACGAGATCGATTCGTTATCTATAACAACTTATCTCAGCATGCTGCCGAAAGAAAAACGAATTGAAGATCTACACACTTTAATGAAGACCATGCATAGGTAAAAATGATTCCTCATTTGAATGTTTCTTTTATATTTAAGCGAAATATTTCTTTTTTTTTCATTTATATAATTGAATGGATATAATAAAATAACACTCGAGGCATATAATAGGGATTATTTAATTTTTTTGTTTCCTTGTTTCTTTTTTTCTCTCTCGTAATAAAACAAAAAGTGGTATTATGATAAAAATTACATTAAAATTTACTACATGTTTGTTTGTTTAAGATGTATGACCGAGACTGGAAGTTGCGTTTGGCATGGAACCTATAGGAAAACGGTTGAACACGTTCAACAGTGTATGCAGATTGAGTACAACAGCAATCTAATGTTACCAGCAATCAGATGCAACCTTCGCCAATGCAAAAGTGATCGTGTGTGACAACGTAATTTTTTTATATTGCGTTTTTTTGTTGGATTTCTTGTTTGTTTTTTTTCTTCTCTTTTATGTCTTGAATAAATTATTATTTTACAATTGACCTAATAGAAACATATTTACAAGCAAACATGATATACTTACCTTCGACCTTAATGTACACAATACCACCATTCCTTAATCAGCGCAATGACTTATTCATTATAACTGTGTTAATAGTTTCTGTCTCTTCCATTCTGTTTTTTACGTATCAAAGGAAGAACAATATATCTGCTTATATTGAGTAGTTCCTCATTGATAATAGATAATTAGTTGTTGTGTTGTTTTTTTCTGCCTTTTGCAATATAAACCAGTAAGAATTCATAAATTTATCAGATTCTCAAATGCTCTTTTTACTTTTCATAATAGATATATTCTTCTAAATATAGTTCTTGTTTGTTTTACTTTTCAGTTGTTGTTGTTGTTATGCGCAATGGATGGTGAAAAAATAGAAAGGGGAGGAGGTGGAATTGATGTAAGAATCAATTGTTCACTACTCCCACTCGGTTGTGCCAGGAGGTTTCGATGATAGATCGTAAAGAACGCGAGAGATACCGGGTACTGTTGATATTTCAGTTACAATTTTCTTGACGACCTGAAAAGAAAAGGTTCATGATAATTATCATATTCTATTTTGCATTTTATATGAATGAAGAAAGACTTTGAAATTTAAAAAATAGTCTTAGTGGAGAAAAGATAAGATTTTGCAATACTTTTCCATTTTATTTTGCTGAAAATTTTTGGAAGGATCTTTCCTTCAAACCCACTTATTTTGGAAATATTTTCTGAGTAATCTACATGAAATTTCGAACTCTTACATACATATTATTTTCGGAATATCTCAGAAATAAAAGCGTTTAGGAGATTTGACAAGGAGACTCAAACTCTTTAGTTCCCGAGATTCTTGCACTTCTCATCACGCTCACAGAGAAAAAAAATCTTTCAATTTCAAAACGCTGTCATTCTGAAATCTAGTCAGCTAAAAATTCAAAAATTTTTCGGAAAACTCAGAGAATAAAAGTTGTAGTTCTCGGTAATTTTTACGTGAATCTACTGAATTGTATTTAACTAAAGTCACATGTTCTCTTGTCTTGGGAAAATCTTGATTCTGGAATTCAGGACTTGAGTTCTCAGAATAAGAACCTTGGGGTTGCTTAACAGATGATTTTTCCTTTTCTAAAATTAATCTACTCATGTTTACAAATCCTTTGTTGTGAAAAGTATATCAAATGGCACCTTGACTCAATTAATGTTTAATTATTCCGTAATTTCATCCCTTTCGAAAGATTTCCATTTGAAAACACAAAGGTTTTCTCACTGGAAATCAGTAGATTTTTAGTACTTGCAAGTATCCAATTTTTTATTCTCACTGCAATGCCTTGTAGAACCATGAGGTTCTTAAAATCAGTAACTTGGATCCGGAAACTAGACATTTTTTTTTCTCTGCCGTGTCATAAAATTGGGTAAATAAGTATTCAAAATAATTTCCAACCTTTCGTCCAGCAGTACGAATCGTATGAGCATGTGCATGTAGCCAAAATCTTGAAAGAAACAATAACAATACTTACATGCACTGGCAACTGATTTCCCGGTACGGCAGGTGTACCAGTCATGAAATCACTGGAACAGAATGGCCTGAGTACAACAGAACGCTGGCACGATGGTGCCCTAGAGGCAGCGTCACGATCAAAGTGCACAGGAATGAGAATGACTGGCATTTGACTGATTGCCCCCATGCAACCATTACTAGCCAATACTTGATTAGCTAAATGATCAACCTGCCTAAGTGTTGATATGACATTTGATGTCAAATGTGTCGGGGTAATGTCTGTAACCGGATGATGCACCATAGGTCCAAATATATAGCATACGCGGTTGACATTGTGACACACACGGGGTATGAGTTTCGCAAGGAAGACGAGGTCATCCCAGTTGATCGCCTCCGGTGCTACTTCCTCAAGGGACAGACCAACTACGTAACTGTAACTTCTTCGATCGCCCTGAAAACAATTTGCACGTTTAGTTAATTGATTTAAGAAGGCAACAGCGATGAGCAATTTCGTTGTATGAGAATGGGAGTGTCAGCTATAATTTCCTACTGGTTAACCTATAGAAAACCTCATTCCATCATAAAATCACTCAGATTTCATCTTTTCTTCATTCAATTGTAGAGACATCAATAGCGAAGCGATAAAACGGTTAAGCCGATTTTGACTATTGGCCGGTTTTCAATACATATCTCGAAATCCAAGAGAGTTTGGCAGCTTGTCAGTGCAATCTATTTCCATGAGACGGTTCAATAGAACACGTTTCATATAAAAAATCAATAGAAAATTATTTTTGTACAGAGCACTTATTTTCTTTGGATGGTTTTTGTAGAAATCCCTGCGCCTGGATTTCCAAGTTGTTTTTCCATCATTTTGTCAAGTATGTTTTATCGATCTCTTCCAATAGGAATTGCATAGAATTTTCTACCGATTGCACTAGTTTTGAAAATTAAATTTTTTGTACATGTATTAGTTCTTGACTTTTCCATGCCGTTAGATACAAAATATGTTCGATCTTGGGTCCTTTTACAAGTTGTTCTGGTTTAACAATCTCATTTATCTGTTTAAAAATTGATTCGTCCATAATTTAGATATTTACATGATGTTGGAACGATGCAGAATCATGTCATCTCTCAAATTTCCTATTCAGTAAAAGAACTGGTAAAACGGTTTGAATTGAGTCGGTAATAAGTAGTCACTCGTTGAGGGATATTAGATAAAAAAATTTCTCAACTTTAAAAAAGGTCGATCGATATACTCTACTCATTCGTTGTTTTAATACTTTATTACTGTATTACTTCCTCATAAATATGTTCACAGCTTCCAAAATAGTTTTTACGGAGTCGACAAACAGCCGGAAAATTCTCACAATGAAATACATATGTAGCAAATATCGTAACGCTCTTGAGCAAATATGAAGTGCCTATTATTATTGGGGGGGAAAGTGGCTAAACTTACTTGAACACCAACACTACGTATTGGCAAGAGTGTTGCTGCAATGTGATGACTACTCGATACCCTTCGCAGACACTGACGTTCGGCCTCACTGGTCGCACCCTCAACGCGATTCAATAATGCATGCTTCTTCTGGAGCATTTGCTCGTATTCTGCCATTATTTTTACAATAACCTAATTTAAAGAATTGAACACAAAATAAATATTAAGGTTGGCAAATTAATCGTCTGTCATGTGATTAACGTTGATTCATTTTTACTTGAGTTTCTGAGAAATCCTTATCCATAAATGGATCAACAGCGCAGAGAATACGAATGGCCAGGCCAGGCCCAGGATAGGGATGTCGTTGTACGAGAGGTGATGGTAATCCAAGATCACACCCAATTTGTCGTACTTCGTCTTTATGAAAGTCCTTCAGAGGCTCCACCACTCTGCCCTGATCTCTGAGCGCCCTCACGAGTTCGCTGTCGTTGTGATGAGTTTTAATTGCATCAGCTTTGCCTGAAATAAATAAAACATCTAAGCATTAGATTAATCATTCGATGAATATCTCAGGAAACTCAAGGTCCTTAACATTCTTCTCCAAATCCAGACTTTCTCAAGATATTCCCAAAATAATAAATAAAAACCAAGAATTTCTACAAATATTCGTACCACTTGCTAATGCACTGGCGCTCTCGATAAGATCAGGTCTGAGTGTTCCCTGTCCAAGAAAAACCTCTTCCGGTTTGAGTCCCATCTCAGTCATAGCATCATTAGCCACTCTCACAAAAACATCACCAATGATTTTTCGTTTCTCCTCAGGATTTGTTGTCTGGCAGAGCATTTTCGTTAATCTAGTCCTTGGACTAATTGACGTACCACCAATTCCCTTATTATTAATAGCATTAGCTAGTAAAACATTGTCAAGTGGCACTGAAGTTGTGCCCTCCATAAAATTGTGGGCGGCATTAACAACACGAAGTTTAATACCCAACTGAGCCAAACTCTGCTCAACAAATGGTGTTTCTCCTTTGCGCATAAAGCCATTATTAATGTGCAATGGAATAACTTGCTCCTTATTCAATGCCTTATGAAGGAGTGCAGCACATACAGTTGAATCAACTCCACCACTGACTAACAGCAGTACTTTATTATTACCAACTGTTTCTCTGATGTATTGAATGCACATTGCTTCCCGTCCTCTCATTGTATAATTACCAGACAATCCAACAATACCAAACAAAAAGTTGTGTAACATTTGTTTACCATTTGGTGTTAAATCTACCTCAGGATGAAACTGTACTCCGTACAAATTCATTTTATCACTGGCTATACCAACTATGAAGTTAGATGATTTAGCTGTTGTACGGAAACAATCAGCAACCCTATCTATACTGTCACCGTGGGTAAGCAGCACTAATTGATCTTTTTCGAAGCCCTTGAATAACAGGCACTTGGTATCTACTTCAATCGAAAATTGTCCATCCTCCCTGCCTTCTTTTCTTATTACCGTACCACCAAATTCTTTATTCATCATCTGCATACCATAGCAAATTCCTAGTACTGGAATCCCTATTCGGAAGATGTCACCGTCGTATCGAGGAGCATCCTCGGCGTACACTGAGTTTGGACCTCCGGATATTATGATAGCCCTTTGTCAAAAATAAAACCACATTTTACAATATTACCACTGAAATAAACAACAATAGGACTAATCACGAATGTTTTTATGTAAATTTAAACAATATTATGCTACTTTTTTTATATGCCTTATGGCTTTTTTTGGTTCATGTAATAATCGTGTATTTGCCCTTAGGGGGTGCATTCTTACCCCAGGGCAGCGATAAAATGCTCAAATAAATAAATAAATATTTCATTGAGACTCTCGCAAATATCTGATGAATCATCGTGTTATTTATACAAAATAATCTGCGTCTCAATTCAATTACCTAACTAATTAAAATTGGAGAAATATTGAGTTTCATTTGATTTTTCATAGACTCACTTGTATCCTTTCTCTTTCAGCACATATGCTGGTGTGTCTAACGGTAAAATTTCACACTCAACATTCAATTCCCGGACTTTACGATCGATCACCTTCCCATACTGAGCACCAGCATCAAGGATAGCGACTCTCTCATCGACATTAGCCAGAGTCATTGGCACATCTTCAGCACCATTATTTCTGTCTGGATGAAATGTCAGCGCATCGGTTGTTTTGTCCATTGTAATATCAACGATCCTAAAATTCAGCGATATACACGTGATTCTCAGTCAAACTGAAAAGTCAAACAAATTGCAATTTTATTTTATCATTGTTTGCTCCATACTGTACCATTGTGTAAGAGGTTATCAATTATTTTTGTTCTTTTTCCTCTTTTTCGTTATTTCTATCATCAAACATTAGTCCTACAAGTTCACTGGCATTTTTTTTCTCATTTATTTGTAGCTCTCCTGTCCAATCTCCAGTTTATATGACTCGCAAATTATCAAATAACAACAGCTCCCAAGATGGTATGTTAATAATGCGAAATAATGATAAAAAATTAAGAATTTTCAATTTTTAATTAGATGCATTTTCTAAGATTGAAATATGAATCCCATTGATTTGATGAAAATTGATGCCTTGGACATGCTAAAGGTAACTCTAGAACTTGACAAACTATATATGCAGAAGGTCTGCCATAAGCGGTTTCTGAATAGCATATATATCCCGGAATTCAACATCAATTCCAAAAGAATTTGTCAATACATTCACCTACCTATGATCTCATTTGGTCAAATAATTCCAATTAATTATTCATTATAGACTCGCTCCGCCATAAGAATGAGAATATTTTCCAATAAAAACAAGTCACCGGTTTGGCAGTGAGGTGACCACCACGTTTTGGAGCAACGAAAGACACTCAAGTGTAAAACAATTGGTGAAATATTATTCACAATGAATTTACTGGGACTAATAACTGACGATGGATTATTGATTACTCACCGGCCTAGAGAAAATAACGGTTTGTTCTATGCACGTTCCACTAACTTGGAAAGTAATGAATTTGAGAAAAACAGAGTAGGCGCACACTGAACGAGGCGGCCATTCATCGCCACAATCAGCCACAATGCCAGTAAACCACTGATCATCATTTGGTCTACGTAGAGGGGTAAGGTAGGTTTGCGGATGTTGATCGCGATTGTGGAGGCCTCTAGTTGAGAGACGGCACTCTCACAGGAAGCAGTTGCTGGTGTTTGAAAGGCCTAATAATTTGAATTGATGTTGGAAGAGGAGTAAGAGTACTGTGTGCTTTTTCAATGTGTATGATAGTAGATTGTGCTCCAAGGAAAGAAAACAGGCCATTGCAACTCGCGTGTGGATTGCCGTCCAAGGCAAAGCCAAGCTTTAGAACGGTCANAGTCACATGAAAATTAAGGTAAGAATTATTAATAGATTTTTTTACTCAGAAGATATTATGCTTTTGCTGAGAGAAATCCAATATTGAAATGATTTATTCTACAAATTTTCATGTTGCGCATATAGAAACTGTGGAAAAAAATCATCACACTATGTTTTCCTTCTAATCACATATTTTATTTATTCTCCATTGATGATTAATCATCTTCTGTAATTTTATTCTCGGTTGTTAATGTCCCTCTGAAAAAACATTGCACATCTCACAAACTAAACATTTGTAAGAAAAAAACCGAAATGTCACCAAAAGCTTATGAAAATCTCTAAATGTGACTTTTTTTATTTTTCAAATTGAGCTATTCAAACGTAAGTTAGACCTTGACAAACATTTATCCTTTGACAGCGGATTAAACTTTGGGATTTAGAAGGGGGGAAAAAAGGAAAAATATCACCATTAGATTGGGGCAAATTCTAAGGGTGACATTTTTTTTTTTTTTTTTAATCAATTCCGAAGCTAGATATCCACTTTCAATTGCTTTCAAAAGTTAATATTTCATTAAACTTACCCTTGAAATTATATTTTTATATAATTGGCATCTATCACCACTAAATCTCTTCCCATAAAAAAAAACAAAATTTGAAATTTTTTAATTCCTCGATTTTTCACTGAGATATCCGCTGTTAAAGAGGATTTTCAGCAAACTTCAGGGTCATAAATCGTCTATATACTCCTATCGCACATGTTACGTGCACGTTGATGAAACTTTAAGGTACACGTTAAGTGCACGTTACAGACACTTCAAGGTGGCCTCCATTCCATGCTGAAGTGTGAACGTTAGGTACCCAAATCGTCTATATACCCCTATCGCACACGTTACGTGCACGTTAATGAAACTTTAAGGTTCACGTTAAAGGCACGTCAAGGTACACCTCAAATCCACGCTAAAGTGTGAACGTTAGGTACATAAATCGTCTATATGCCTCTAACGTACATTTAACGTGTATGTTAGAGGCATATAGACGATTCAGGCAATCCAAGGTACACGTGAAATCCACACAAAATAACTCATCACTTACCTTGGTATCAACGTTGTGTACATGAATAGTCCTCGTCCCGCCCGTCCACGTTAAAGTCACGTCGAAATTAAAGTCGTTGAAAACAAGGCACACGAAGTGCACGGTAAAATCACCTTAGAATTAAAGTCGTTTAATGACACACAAAAGGCACATGGAAAATTCAATCAATTTTATAAAATAGTGTCTCTTCTAGGGAATTTTTTAGGGAGTAAGTACTTTTAATGTGCGCTTAACGTGTCTTTAACGTATATATTTTTTCCACGTGCCTTTTACGTGTACGTAAGGGACACGTTAAAGGCACGTTATTTCCACGTTATGTACAAACATCCATAGCGTTCATTTATTACTGTTTCATCACTGAATCAAGTTGTTAAACTGACTATTATTGATGGTGTTCTTCAACTACTTTCAATGAGTGCGCAGAGGATTAGCTATACTACTCATACCAATTATGCAGTATTTAACTAAGGTATGTTATATGAACCAAAAAAACACGGCGTTCAACAAAATAAAAATATTTTCAATATTGTTATATTTCTCCATTTTTGAATATTTTCCAATTTCAAACTTGTTTTTATATCTCATTTAACAAAATAATCTATTATTTCGCATATTGCACAATATTGAATCACAACATCCAATTTTCCCGTTTTTTGGCAGGAACATTTTTTAGAATTCGATTTAATCAATCAGACATAATCCTACATATGGGATGGTTTTGTGAATATCGGCAAGTCATTGTTTGATATCCATTTCAATAGTTTATAGTTTATATACATATTTTAATAGTTTATATACATATTGTCACTCGAGCCGAAATAACCGATTTCTTCATTATGTCAACAAAAGAATACTCAACGTTTAATATAAGACTAATTTGCAATTACTCATTGTATTGTCTAGCTTGATTTAATAACTATTCTTCCAATACGGACGTAGATCCAACAAAACTCCTCAGTGGTCTGTTGATTAATCTGTCAGTTTCTGGCTCGGTACTTGAAATTGTAGTTGACTCAACCTCTGACTCTGTCGAATAGCGTCTTCCATCCCTATTTTATGCAATGGCAAAACCTTTTGGATCCGTGGTCGAGGCATTTGGCACTCTCAGCATACGAATTAATCCTACTAATCTCCTCATCAGAAACACTATAATTTCCTTTTCCATGGACTCTAATGGTCGTCTCAAATTTGCCCCCTCCAGGAGTCACTTCAATCAAGTAAAAATACCCCTCAACAGTAATAGAATGAGTTGAAAAATTATGCAGGTCAATAATTTTATCTACTCTATGAATCTTCTTAATCCTAAACTTTGCGCAGAGTCTTTTCCCCTTCTTATCTCTATAATCTTTAACAGTCTTCTCCACATGTTGGAGAAATGCTTTAGCACCTTCTTTAGCAATTTCGTCGTCAGTATTCCCAGGCTTAAAGGCAGTACAAGTGCACCAGTGAGGAGAAACTCCGGCGTCCGCACAACCTCTCTCAATTGGCACTGGTTTTAATAAACTTTGGCATGTGGAACATCCACTGCTGGCATTAGCATCACCTCCAGACTTGATAAGGACATGGCGAAATGTCTCATAAAGGTCATAAGGCGAAGTCAGACGATGCTCATTGATTCTAAGTGATTGAAATACACTGGCATCTTCTTTCATCCACTCCGGTGGTTTCAAGTAAATAAAGGGCAATCTCTCCTCATACCAGCCAATAAATGTATTTCTTATCCCGCCCCACCGCATGCCGTGATCACTCAGAAACACCATCAAAGTATCACTTGTCACTCCTGATTTTTCAAATTTTTCGAACATTTCCAAGAAGTGATCGTCCATAGATGATGGGCCATTCACATCTTCATGACTGACCGTATTTGTCCAGAAGAATCCGAAGTAAGGAAAACCAAGAAATGTCTTGGCAAAGTTCAATGCAGAATCGAAGATCCTGTCGACTACTAATTCAGGTCCAGTGCAGTATTTAGCATTGAATCTTTTTTTGGATTTCAAGAGCTTCTCGGTGGCTATCATATAGGGCCTAAGATAATAATCTGTCGGGGGATCAACAAATCCAACTTTTAGGTAGTTAAATGTGCTCAGAGGGACCACATCTTCAGCATAAGCAGTGACGTATCCAGCGTTTCTGAAATTATGCCATAAAAATGGGCAGTTGTCCAAACCGTAGGCTTGGAATGGCTTGCAGTTCGCATAGGCCGTCGTGCTATTTTGACCGGTGAGAATCGCCATCAAATTTGGAAATGTGTTGTCTCCCATTTTGTTGTATCCTTGCAGGTTGATCCAACCGGTGTCTGTCAAGTAACGCCTGGTCTTTGGTAAGCTTCGCTGAAAATTCAGGCGGGAAACGCTGTCTATTCCTAGGACTAGGATGCTAATTTTTCTTCTGACCCTTGTTTGATTTGTTTGACCCTGTTCAAAGGATTCCGAGATGTTGAGTCTGCTTTGAACCTTTACGGCGCTCAGAATGGGGTGGATGTTCTCGTAGAGGATGTGAGATTTACTGCGGATGTTCTTTGAGGTGCCTTTTGGTCTGCAGGAGAGCATGACAGTTTCTATATCAGGTGGTAGCTGTACGCGATTGTCGAAGTCTTGACATTTTCCTAGGCTGAAAGATGTAGCAAGAATTAGCAGCAGGCATTTTTATGAATCTGGTCCATACGTTAAATATCGAAGGGTATCCATTATGAAACGCGAAATATACTATTTCGGCCTTGTGACGAAAACAGCTCCCAGGCAGCCAAAATCCGCTCTACTGACGTTCTACTGTCGACAGGGACCGATGGGTTGCTGTCGTGCCACCGTCGACAGCAACAGCATCGAAAGGTCGGCAGGACATCGTCAATAGTCGGGGGTTTATGGGGCACAGTAAAACTCGTGAAGGATAGTACCTCTATTCTACATGCAAAAGGCGTATGCGGGAGTCCAGGTAGAACCCTTTGCCAATGATACACTTTTTTACTTTTCATCACGCTGTGACGAAAAGTGAACTTTTCGGCACGCTCGGCGTGCCTAAAAGTCCAATTTCCGCCACATTGTGATGAAAAATATTGTTCGTAACTCGTGAAAAAATGTTTTTTGCACTCGTTACGAAATATACTATTTTAGGCCATATGACGAACAATATTTTTTGTCATAATGGTAGAAATGAAAAAAAGAAATGAGTTACAACACATAAAGAAACGGTCAGATAGCTTCTACCAAAAAGGCTCGAACCCTTGATTGTTTTGTGAAGATTTATACACATTTTTTGAAAATGTTAAAAATTAGAAGATGATCAAAATTCACGATTAGAAAGCTTCCATTCGGAAACAATACGAAAATTTCGCGACCTCCCTTAGATTCGGAGATATGCCTCGAAAGCCCAGACAAGAGCTAAGTCGACTTAAATCATTTTACCGCATCGTTACTGAATTTAGCTACTCGTTGGGTTTATGATATATTTTTTAGACAAATTTTTTTTTTATGTAACTTAGAGTTTTGGAACCAAATTCGGATTCTACGATGAGTATATTCTGAACAATATTGGGAAGGACGCATTGAAACGATTTCCAACTTATTCATAGCATTTTTTTACTATCAACATATAAAAATAAAAACTTTTCAGTGTCCTCTAAATCTGGTGGTTTTAGAGATAATTTTGAAATAATGTATGTAAAACTATTGAACTTGACTGGATTTCTCACTACTGTGAGTAAGTTTTATTTGTTGTCTGAAAAGTACTTACTCAATTTTTGTATCCCACTCTCCTGTAGGGGGTTTTTTAGGGACAGGCCGTGTGATTGGAGACCAGCAACAGACGAATTTTTTGTAGCTTTTGGCAACTTTTTGATCAATGACTAGAGCGTATGATCCATTTACATCTTTCTCAATGAAGCTCAGGAGAGGACCATGAGAACATGGCTCAAATTTTTGTTTTTTTATGTATTGAGTTATCGATGGGTCCATAGGGTTTTCCGAAAGCATATGACATTTTGGGTTCCAAACTAAGTATCCATCCACTAATTCTGCAATATTCAAAAATCCAAAGATCATAGATGTGTAATGAAACACATTCAACCAAAGTCAACAATAACTTGATTGAAAGAAGATATAGAAAGGTTCCTGTTTCTATTTAAGCTCATTCTTTTTCAGAATGACAATTTAAACTTTACTACAGATATAATAGTTACAGCGTAACTAATCTCGTTAGTTTCAGAATTATATCGAACACGACTGATGTTGGAAAAAATAATCAGAAAAGCCTCTTTGCCCTCCTTTTTCGTTATTCGATGCTCCCATACGTATTTTGCTCCTGGCAAATGTTCCTTTTATATAAAACGTTGAATAGTAATCTGTCGTTTCAGTTATTCAATAATCACAAACAAAAAAAGAATTTCTCAAATGAAATAACATTTATATGAAAGCAATGTTGTAACTTAACGAGAAAATATTTCTTAATAAACTTCTCTCTATAAAAGATATTTTTATTCAGAAAAGGCACTGTCTCGTATGAATGATTCGTTTGTTGTGCCAAATATTTCGTTGGTGTTGAAAGCACAGCAATTATTCACGTTAGAAATTTTCAAAGGCGAACCAAACAATTATTTTCTTGGTAATTTTCAACTAACGATTTGGTTGGTCCAAACGAGATTTGTTTGAGAACTTGTTTGTTTGTCCTTAGTATACACTGTAAAAAATTTGGTGTCAAAATCACACCGATCGGTGTCCTAATGAGTCCACACCGTTTTTGGTGTGGAGTTGCGGTGTTAAAATAACACTGCACCATAGGACATCGCGTGTAAAATCTGGTGTTACCCGTATAGAAAAAAATATAAGCCAAAACTTATAAGTGAGATATAGTGATTTTGCCGGAATTATATCTTGAATATATCCGCCTTGTATACCAGGTATATGCTAGGTATACCCGGTGGCATATATGTACACACATATATCCAACATATATCTCAAATATTGCATTTTTTGCCGGAAAGTATACCATATATAAGCGGATATAAGTGACATATATTTCTGTATATATATTTTTTCCATGTGGGTAATTCAACACCGAACGGTGTCCCAAGAAGTCCACACCGGATTTTTTACTATGTACTGTATCTTGTTCAAGATTCTGCCAGCCGTTGCTAACCCAAAAATGGTTAATAAGCATTTTCACGGTTTTGCATCACTAGTACAACAATATGTCAGCTAAATAGCTCCATACTAAGAGGCTGGACTCAGGTAACACCGTGAGACTGCTGATTCAATTTCCCAGCCTCGTAAACTTATGTTTGTTGAGAAATTAATAATCAAATGGAATCGGCGTGTGAAATTCCTGAAATCAACTCCTTTTTTTCTAGTTTGCAGCAAATATAAATTTTTGAAAAATAATAAAATACAGTAAAATACAATATGTGCTTGAATGCAATATGCACTGTAATTTAAAGAATCTTGACAATTTGCTTATCCTCCTACAAAGAAAAGAGGCTGAACTTATCAAAATTATCATGATTACGTTCAATGACTTTATTACTATATTCAAAATTCAATTTTTTTTGGCCTTGTATTCATCGAAGTTTTTATGACCAATTTTCGACATTTTTTTCCAAGAATTAGGAAAAATTCTGAATTCTGGATAAATGCATGTTAGAAATGTAACGAACATGTGGGGATGTTC